>NC_092184.1:23973107-24273107 GCF_043641665.1 Enoplosus armatus | reverse complement strand
CATTAGTTACAAATGATAAACTCTTAATAAAAGGTGCCCCATTAAAAAGTTTTTAGTGGTTAATTATCAAAAATAATAACACAATCTGCAGTACGTATATCGTCCTGCCTCCTGCGCTCCCTCCCCAGTTTTGATTTTGGTTTGGTCCGGCAGCTGCTGAGTAGATAGGTCGTGGGGGGGTGGGGGGGGTGAGAGACGAAACTGAAAATGAGATTGGCCAGATTAGATTGCCTGATTGAGCAATTAGCTATCGTCTCCATCATTTGGCTGGAGCCTGGCGGCATCTGCCACTGTGGGGTACACACCGCCACACACACACACACACACACACATTCATATCCCTACACATGTGCAGAAAGCTGTGCGTCTGTGTGAGTGTTTCAGAGAAAGTGCGTCCGACCAAATGTGTCCAGGTCTTTCCAAATCCAGTGTCCCACCAGAGTGTGTGTGTGTGTGTGTGTGTGTGTGTGTGGTTTATGTCAGAATAGCCACACTCCTATTTTCATTTCTTTAATGTTCTTCCATGTCTCTCTCTCTCTCTCTCTCTCTCTCTCCATTCCCTCCTTCTCTTATTTCTCTTCGTCGGGTTGTTCACTCACTCGCTGATGTGTTCTTTCATCACTAACACCCCACACACACACACACACACACACACACACACTCTCATTCACTTTCTGCCTCGCCGTGATTCTTCTTCCTCTCATTGATAAAAAAAATGAGTAAAGGAATAAATTCAACGAGCGAGTAAGTTAGTGTCTTTAAAACTGGGCGCCATTCATTTCTTCTGACTCACTCCTGAGGCCGGTGAAATTTCAAACAATGCAGCGTAGCGAGCCGTAACTCACGTTCAGCACCTCGAGTTTTGTCCCATATCCAAAACGAGACTGATAACTCTTAAGAGGCGTTTTAGCTCTTTCTCTCCGCAGAGGCCCACTAAAACGCCTTTGATGAATTGGTCTCCGTTGGCGCTCACTTATTCTCACATAAAGGGGTTTATGGCTCAGGGAAAAAAAGGAAGACGAGCTATTTCTTCACGTGATGAAGTAAAACTCCATCATGTGGAGGAGGGGGGTGGGGGGGTGTAAGTGTCCGTTTATGTGTGTGTAAATCTGCAATTGAGTGCTCTTGTGTGTGAGCTCACGAGTTTAGGCTCATGGATGGGTGCCGGTCTTTGCATGTGGCTCTTGTTTGTCCAACTTTAATGTGTGTGTGTGTGTGTGTGTGTGTGTGTGTGTGTGTGTGTGGTCACAGTTAATTGCCAGGCGGGCAGTGAGAATGAATGATGGCGGCCGTCCCTCGCAGACAGTGGAGAGTTCACCTGTCAACGTGGGCTACCTTAAGACGGATGGACATCTGGAAGGCATTGGTGTGCAGCTGTAGGAGCTCGGCTCACACCCCCTATACACACACACGCACGCGCACACACACACACACACACACACACACAGCCATAGATATACATTTTAAGTGCACACATAACTGCTGAGAGAGTTGACAAGGGCCCGCATAGATCTGAGACTGAGAGACACTGAGTATAGACATAAATCACAAAGCTCTTGTTCTCTTCCTCACTCTTACTCTTACAAACACACACACACACACACACACACACTGCTAGCTAATAAGAGAACGATGAGTCATTCTCTGCTTGGATTCCCCCGTCTTAAGTGAATAGCTGGCAGGTGCTACCAATGAAGCAAAGTAAACCGAGCAGGAGGAAAAAATTAAAGAGCAATGATGATGATGATGATGATGGAACATTAAAGGAATTTAGATTATGTCCAAATAGGCAGTGGACTGTCTAAACATGTGACGGACTTTGACAAATGTTGCTAACAATCCCAAACACAGGCTGCATTGAGCAGAAGGGACATTAGAAATACAGTTGAAGTGCTCATTATCCGTCTATGTCAGCTATTATTGTCTCATAATATGAGATAATCCGCCGGTCCTGCACACACAGAAGGAGATACAGATGGGTGCACGCTTCACACACATGCATTTATCCACTGACAACTGATGCACACACACACACACACACACACACATAAATGGGCATAATCGATATGAGTAAACCCGCTGGAATTTAGACGCTGTCTTTAACACTTTCACACATTCCCCAGACACACAGAAGAGTGCTAACACTCTGACATCAAACACCCCTGAGCTCCCACCCATATTCACACACACACACACACACACACACACACACAGACGGAGAGTGCAGGTGGGCCACGGACATCTGGCTCCGCTACTAAAGTGCCACTGTGAGTTGACCCGTGCATTTCTTCACCTCGAGTCTGTTTACCGTGATGGTGACAGACCGACTCTCAGGCCCCGGCGCAGTTTGCAGTTAATTCAATTGACTGAACTTATTTGGGTGTAATTAGCTGGTACGTGGAGCATTTTTCCACATCATCGTATTATTGTCAAATGAATTGCGACACTTCCAAACTGCGGAAAGTTAAAGCGGCTATAATATATATTTTTATAATAACAGTGGATCAAGTGACTATGTGTAATAGGAAAGGTGTCACAGTCCTGGTCCCCCAGTTCCCGTCAGCTATGTGGAGCTTCCCGTTGTCTTTCAGGGTCGTTGTTTTGGTTTTCCAGCCTGCAACTTTACTGCTTTGGTTCACTCTCACCGCCCTCATAGCATCGTTTTGTTTTAGTAGGCAGCTGTTTCTACCAAAAAAGCTCTAAATATCTACTGTATACTACCTACGCAGCACCGAAGTTCAGACAAAGTTAGCAACTAGCTTGTGAGCATAGCGCAGCAATTAGCAACTCTCAGGAGTTGGTGGAGACCATAAACAGAGATAAAAGAGCGTATGTTGGCATTCGACATAAATCATGAGCACCTGAATCGTTCAATATGGACGTGACTCCTGGGATACTCAGCTGCATCTGTAATATACAAAAACACAAAATGCAATTGTAGAGGCCACGAGAGGCTGCTAATCATCTTAAAGATGTTTTTATCTGTTTTCAATTAATTTGTTATCTATTAAGAACTTGCTGATGTTAAAACAGCACAGTGGAACCTTTAAAAGGCGTTCACTTACAACTATTAAGGAAACAAAACAAAGTTCAGGACTAATTCTGTTTGTGGGTCATGAATTATTTAGCAAGCAGGCAGTCCACGTGACACTGACACACTCAGCTACACACACGGTTTTCAGTGTGCATGGATGTGAAACATTACTCACCATTATGCACAACCTCCCGCTCCGGTGATCACTTGTTCTTAACGTGTTTTATACATCGTCTCTCATGCTTTGAATGAGAGTCTACAAGCCTCAGCTGCAGCGTGAATGGGGAGCTCGCGTCTTCATTGTGTGGTGATGACTTTGGTTGAAGTAACTGGGACTTCTATTGAAGGCTGTGCCTGTACAGAGCATATATCATCTGGGAGATGAGGCACAAGCAAACAGACGAGGATGCACAAACACACACAGACTATAATTAGTTTGCTTCATTTCCTAATCATGGTGACAATAGGAGGGCCCCCTGTTTGAATTTATCTCTCTCCTCTCCCCTCCACCATCCATCTCTCGACTCTCCCCCAACCCCCTCCTCCCGGGGAGTCGGGCTACAATTGGCCCGAGCTCCCCTCTCACTTTGCTGCAGAGGCAGGATAAGAGAAACTTTAGCCGCAAAGAGAACATATGGCCTCCACCGCTCAGCAAACAAACCCTACACATTACGGTGGCTAGTCAACGCGTGTGTAGGAAGGGGAGGCTTATTAAAAGGTAATGAGGTGGAGAGAAAAAGGGAAAGCACCAACAGAAGAGGTAGAAGAAGAGATAGTGCTGTATGTATGGGCTTTACAGAAAAGAGAGATAAGCGATAGGCTGTCAGAAACCGCTAATTCTCTTACTCATAGTCTGTAACAGAGGAGACCACATCGCAAAGTAGTGCACCAGGGAGAAAATGAAAGGGCTTAAACCTGACAGTTCACACTATATTAGCAGTACACAAAACCCAAGAAGGATTAGTAGAGCAAAAATCCTATTCCCCTGCCTGTCAACTGAAATAGACATATAAATTAGCCCATATGAGCGCAATTCGATTCTGCATTGACCCCAATTAGTAGGAATTGACCCAGAAGCACAGCGAGTCAAAGCTTCCGGAGAGAGCGAGGTAAAGAATATGACAGGAAGACAAACAAAATGAATCTGGTAGCTGCGAAGCCACTGGTTAGATTTCTCACCCCGGGAGGTTGTCATGCTTCCCGCCCCCCCGAAGGGAAAATCATAACCCTTATTACACCAATGGGAAGATGTAGTCCATTTTGGAGGCTCGTGATGTTCCGAGAGCGTTTAAGACGAAGGTACAATGGCTTGTTTCTATTCATCCCCCTCCTCGTCCTTTCTTTCACTCCCTCCTCCTGCTCCTCTCATCCTGCCAGATCTGATATTACAGGCATTTTTCTCTGCATGTGTGACACTCTCCTCTGCGGTGCACATGGACCTGGCAAGCTGAAGTGGACGGGAACGTGTGTGTGTGTGTGTGTGTGTGTGTGCGTCCTCTTGAAGTTTCCCTCTCTGTTTTTGCAGCCATGACACGTCCTTTTATCATTGATTTGCTAAAAAAAACAAAACAGCCAGCAGCGCTTGAAATGTGTCAGTAGTAACTCTAAAATGTGTGCTGCTTTTTGTAAGAGTGCTAATTTGAACTTGTTACAAAGTTGAGTGGAAACTGAAATGAAAGCAAAACCAAATTTGTCATCAGAAGATCACTCGGTTTATTCACTGACTGAGTGAACAAAAATACAATAAAGTATTATATCTAACAGAGTTTCCTGAGGTCCAGAATTAAATTGTGCATTACGTTTGGTAGATAAACCGGCACGTCATGGTGATTGATTCATAGTAAACCACAATTACACAATTTGCTGACTTTCAATAACTGTCTGCTCTTTTCATTTGTGTCTAGATATAATTCATGACATTTCTACCGTGTTTTATATCAACAGTGAATCAAATGACTCATGTTAATCGCTCGTAGTTATGAACCCACAGAGAAACAACACCCACCTCTACTGTATCCGTATGGACGTTAGCGGTAGCTTGCCAGCAGCGTGTTTGAGGTGTGCACCAACTCACGTCCGTTCTTTGTGTTATTGTCCTCCTGTTTCTCTCTGTTTATCTTCTTTCTTTACTTTAATGAATTGGAGTCAAAAAGCCACAAATTTCTTCACGCCGAAACATTTTCAGTCGTGGGGTTGAAAACTTGTTGGAGACCTAACAAGAGCTAAAAAAAAGGCCACATACACAACTTCAACAGGACATTGAAACTTATTATCGATTCATTTCAAAGTTCTACACAAAAAAACTAAAAAGACTGTCATGTTGTCACTAATAGTGGCCAGTGGGGGCTTGGCGAGTGGCTACGAGCAGTAGCTTGGAGCTAATTTTGGTACAGTTTAATAACATAACGTCCACTCGCCACCATTTTTAGCCCCAGTTAATAAATACTAGAACTTACTTTATAGTTAGTGATAGATATGAAGTACTATTACTGAAGTTGCAATAAATTCGGACTAAATTGTGAAAGAGCTCACTGTATGCACCACCCCCCCACCCCTTCATACTTTCCACTTTTCTGGAGCCTCTCGCTTCCCATCCTTTGAATCACTTTAATGGCACTCCTCATCTCCTCCAAATCCTTCCCATAACTTTCCCACTTGCTCACTCTCTCGAGCATCTTTCCTCTCATCACACTCTCCTCTCCTCCGAGAGTCTTCTCCTCTTCTCTTCCACCTTTCCTTCTGTCTAATGCCATCGCTGTCTTTTCACAGTCGGGTGAGAGTGATGCTATTCATTTGTGCCATAGACAAGCCACTTCAGACCCAACACTGACACCCACTCTGCTAAGAAGAGGAGGCAGACAGGGAGAGAGAGAGCATGGGAACCGCTCAGCACTAGAAAAACAAAAGTGTGTAGGGGAGGAGGCCAACAAGCCAGCCAAACGATCCAGGTAAATAGATGAAATAAAATTACAACAACTATTTCCTCGCGTGACAAACTAACATCAGACTGCAAAGACATGTTTCAATTTTGCAATTTCAAAATGGCAGTCGGTCAACAGCAGAGTGCTGGTAGGTTTTTCCTTTTTTCCTTCTACACCACATTATGCATTGTCTCTCTTACTCTATATATCTGCCTGTTTCCCCATGATGATCCCCCTTCTCTGCACACACACACACACACACACACTCCCCTCCATCCCTCTGGTCATATCTTCCTGTCTCCCACGGGTGCAGTGTAACACTATCTGCCTCAGCCACTCTCCGGTCCCAAGCAGACAGCTTGGTCTTCAGAGATTCCTCCCTCTCTTTCTCCACTGCTGCCATTTTCTCTCCACAGGGACCAGAAACTAAATATGACAGCTACACCAGAGAGACAGAGGAGAATGTCAAACTCCTCCAACCCGAATGATGAAGCTTTGCCTATATGTGAGTCACACTGTATGGACGACGGGAAGACACCATGCTGTTCGGTGCAAAGAGACAGAAATCATTTTGGCAACAGAACACTGCGAAAACAGCTGTCTTAAAGTTTGGGGACACTCATCAGGGCTTTGGAGCTGCGTGTTTACACTTCCGTGATAAGATCTGAAAAAGAAAAAGGAAGCTGTACAAGAGGAAATCACTACACTGAATCAATATGTGATGCCCACCTGAACTGTTTCAAAAATAAACCACATCTTTTACACTATATGGCCAAAAGTATGTGGACACATGACCATTTCACCCACATGTGATTTTTCAACTATTCACTCCAAAACCAATAATATGCTTCTGGTTTCAGGCTTTCCACCAGATTTTGGATCCTGGCTGCAGGGATTTGCTCTCATTCAGCAACAAGAGCATTAGTGAGCTCGGCCACTGATGCTGGGCGATGAGGCCTGGCTCGCATCCCAAATGTGTTTGAATGGGGTCAGGTCTCTGTACAGGGCAGAGCACCAAACTGGAAAAACCCATTTCTTTATGGACCTGGCTTTGTGCACAAAGACGTTGTTGTTAAAGGCAACTGAAAGCACACTGTAGTCTAAAATATCAGTTTACTGTAGCATTAAAAAATCCCTTTTTTGGAACGAAGGGACCAAGCGATTAAAACAGACCAAGAGTACACAAAAGTAAGCAGCGACCACATACTTTTGGCCATAGAGTTTATACTGTATACTTTATACTGAAGGGTCACTCTCTTCTTTTGGATGAAGCGTGTAGCCTGCTAGTACTCAGCCAAAATGCACACTTACATTTGATGTACCTTTTTGCATTTAGGCTCATTTTTAGTTTTAATATCACGGTTGGCGCAAGCAAGATGACAGAGGATAGGACCCTAATGCAGACACCCGAGTCTGAGTGGTTACAGTGAATTTATTTACTAAAAGGGGCACAAAGGTTTACAAGAAGATGAGGCAGAACAAAAAGGTCAAAAGCAGAGATGGCAGTACAAACAGGCAGGTATATGTAGTGAAGGGTGATTCGGGAAGAAATGGGAACAGGTGTGTGAATGGGTGAGGCAGTCAGGTGACAAGGACATCTGGTGGACAGCTAGAGAGGAAGGCAGGTGTGAACATGGCCTGGGAGAAGTGAGCAGGGGCTGGAGACAGGTGGTATCAGTAAAATGAAACAAACCTGGCACTTTGTTGTTTCATGGTATAATAACACTTTCACAAATGTGTCACGTTCATCACAACTGCCTGCATCATGTTAGCATTCGACAGGCGGACAGGTTGCAAAGAATGGATGGATGGCATGAAATTTTGTGCTAATTTTCATTCATGGTCCTCAGAGGATGAAGCCGGCCGACTTTGGTGGCTTCTCCTCTAGCGCCACCATGAGGTTAACAATTATTCCCCACCAGAGGACGACTTTGGTGATCGTTTGTGACCAAAATACCTGCAACACTAATGGCATTCCCATCAGCCTCAGTTGTAATTTGCACTTGGTGCTAATCAAACGTTAACATGCTAACACGCTACACTAAGATAGTGAACGTGGTTGACATTTTAGCATGTTAGCATTGTCATTGTTAGCATTTATACTGTGTCCCTCATGGCTGCAGACTCTTCAGAGCTGAACTCAAGAAGTTGGTCTGTACGTTCTGACGGATGTTTACGACTGACTTGGATAATCATTTTACCTTTCACCTTCATTTTCTCGTCTCTTTGTGTGTAGGACTTTAGGGATATCAGGTTTTCATTCCTCTTGATGCCTTTCGAAGGTCAAACTAGACCTCAAATAACTCACTGCCATCAAACACCATTTGTCAGTTTTGGCTGAAAACAGGATGAGACGTTCCAGCCCCCGAGTCCGTCTACAGACTCCCGACACCCTCCATTTCCATTTGGAAATCTCTCTCATCCCTTCTCTATCCCTTCTCTTCCTCCTTTTTGTCTCACGTTTCACGCTTCCTGTCTTTTTTGTCTCCCTTCCTCTCTGCCTGAATCTGGTTTTCCCTCTGTCACTGTTTCTCAGGTAAGGCACACACTTGCCGTGAAGCAGAGGGATACACTAAGAGGTGACAGTTCTTACTCTGAAACAAAAAAGTACAAAAAAGGAATAGGAGAGGCGGGGGGAGGGCGGCGGGGGGGGTATAAACAGATTATTGTGGGAGGTACTTTGATTGTTCTTCTATTCTATTTCAAGCCCTGGTGCCAGGCAGAAAATTCAGCCGAGTGGAAAAAGGGAGAATGAAGTCGGACGGGATGATGGAAAGAAGGAATGAGAAAGATTACAGGTGGCACATAATACAAAGTGACCACAGCATGTGTGTGTGTGTGTGTGTGTGTGTGTCTGAAATCATAGTTTTGTGTAGATACACGACTAGAGAAAGGTATTATGGGTGGCGGCAGGTTGCAGAGGAGTCAAACTGAAGAACCAGAGACATCGTCTTTTTGTATTCGTTCCTCTTCCTTGTTAAAACGTGGCACCTACATTACCCAGAATGCAACAACAGTTTGGTCTGAGATTCAGGTGCTTTATGCTTGTAGGTCTTGTATGCTAATGTAGCCTCGAGCAGAGATGAGGAGCAGGCTGCAGAGGCCAGGTTCAGTAAACTATTGTTTTTCATGTTCAGACTTGTAGTCTTCGTCCCCACCCGACGGTGACTCAAAGTGACATATCAGGCTTTATTCATGTGAAGTAGTACTCCCCAACACCTGTAAACAGACTCTGATGCGAGTTTTCCTTTAAGGATGAACGTTAACATGCGTGTATGGACATAGCTCTGTGTGTGTGTGTGTGTGTGTGTGTGTGTGTGTGTGTGTACGTGCATGTGAGCATATTGTGGGCATCTTGTCAATATTGCATATTGATGTCCTCTGAAACCCATGCACACTTCCTTTGTCCCTGTATGTGTGTGTCTGTGTGTATTCTGGCGTACATCCGTAACTCACATCCAGCCTTGCGTGAGTGTACGTGCGTGTGTTTGTGCGTGTGTGTATGATTAGATCACGGAGCGCTGACGCACGGATGTCCTTCAGGTAACCAGATTTGTCAACTTGCCGAGCGTGGCCATCAGGTGGCGACGCTAAGCGGCTCAGCCTTGCCACGGAGGTCACCGGGATGGGATCCCAGAAACGCCCTGGAGAGGCAGGGGGGTGGGGCGGCAGATGGAGGGCAGGCAGCAACTCACTAATGACAAGACACTAATAACACGACAGCGCCGCTGGGGTCGGTGTACAACACGCTATTAACATGTAGCACGCTAGGCTAGCAAGATTATGCCAGTCCACTAAAGCTATTAGAGAGGCATCGAGCTTGTATGTGATGTGTTTCCTGTAAGATAGGAACGGTAAAAGGGGGGGGGGCTGAATGAATGAGGGGTGAACAGTGCAGCTGGGGGGGATAAGTGTGACAGAGCTGAAAGAGATTAAGATGAATATTAGAAGTAGAGTAAGAGAGGAATGAAGAATGAGAAGCAGCGTGTCGTTCCTGTCTCCTCCCGGGGTTCAGCTGATCTGAATTGGGTCCCTACATACCCCCCCCCCCCCCCCTCAAACTTTTGATCCTCTGATTGAGCACTCGACCCTTTCTCCCTCGTGAGTCCCTGATTAGAAGAAAAATGTTGATTTATGGAGGATTTCTCCGCATCTCTCACTAATATTAATCCGTTCCAGAGGTTGGCTATTAGGAGGCGGATCACGTTTTTTGGACTCGGATAAAGAAAATCCAATCTGGATGCGGCGTGGAACTCAACGTTTTCCAATTAATAATGATATACGCCATATTGAAAACTATCAGTCGAAAATTCGGCCTGTATTTGCTGGGACTTTGTGCCAAGGATGAAGATTGTAGAGCATTACCATAATGTTGCAGGAAGTTAACAAATGATCCAGCAATGAATTCCAGGCAGCAAAGCTAAGGAGGAGCCCTTCCCGGCTATACAAGTCCTGTCCACACTTACCCCTCCGCCCCACCCCATCTTTCCCATCTGAAAGCCAAGAGCAAGAGAAGGGGAGAAGAAAAAAGGCAGCTGATGGAAAAGAGAGGGGAGAAAAAAAATGACAGAGATAGACAAAGGTTGATTAAATTGGTTTTCAATTCTGGGTGTCTCTGTCTGAGGCTACTGCATTAATTTGCTCCATTACATATTTGAGAGCCAGTGAGTGTATTAAGAGCTGCTGTATATCATATCAGTGACTGCTCCGAGAGCTCACTGCCAAAATAAGAGCCCCGGGTCCATCTATTGTAGCATTAACCGAGGTGACTCAGCACACCCAGGCCCAAATACAGCTCATACTTTATGTGAGATCCTTCGTTCACTGCAGTCGTCTTTGTGGCTGCAGGGAGGTTGGCGTGAGTCTCTCCAGTGTGTCAGGCTTAACATGAGTATGTGCCTGGGAGCCGTTGATTCATGATGAAAATGTACTTTCAGGGGATTCTGCTTAGCAGCTTTGTCAAAGCTTCACCTTTGTATTAAGACGTGAGCTGGAAAAGAAGCCATACTGAAGTCTTCCTGGCTCAGCCGATGTAAGATATTAATTACATGCAAGGTTGTTGGTTAGATTCCACAAATCTACCTTAAATCCTCGGCTCAGGATCTGCGTCAGATTTATTTTCTCTTTATCTTTCCCCCGTTTACAGTTCAAAAGGGTAAGCAATAAAAATGTTAGAAAATATATAGACGCTAATTTCGAAAGGCTGCATACAAGTGTTGGTGAGCATTTAGCATTTAAAAAAACACACTTGCTAGCCTTACTTGGTCTGTTACGAGCCATTTCTTATAGTTGCTAATGTTAGCTAGCAAACTTTAGATACTGGTACCACTGTTACACTGCATTTTAACAGACATTTCAATGGTTTCAATGGTTTATCAGTCAAACAAGACTGTGGTCCCGTTCTTCCCAGTTTCAGTCAGAATGACGATGTCTTTAAAATACCTGAATAACTGAAAAGGCAACCATCAAATTTCTTATTTCTTAAGAGTTTTACACTCTAAAAGTCAGGTAATCTGCTTCATCCGGACGGTGTGGGTGTTCGGACTGATTAACTGTGCAGGTGACATCGACAAGCACCCACCAAGTGCACACATGTTGCTGAATCCCGATTGGTGCATCACAAGAGTCCCGCCCCCTTCAAACCAGTAAGAACAGCACAGAGAAAGATATAAATGCAGAAATCTTTCATGTGAAAAACACCAACCTGTTCTACCCCCCATCATTCACTGCCCCGCAGTTCAACAGCCGAATGCAGATGTCAGTATCCTTCAACTTTCAGCGGTCCTGGTTCTTGACTGAAGCTCAGCACGACAATGAAGTCACTTTGCCAAAAAAGCAAAGGCAACAAATTTTTCACTGTGATGGATTACCTATCTCAAGCAAGTCTCTCCAAGTTGATTTTCATATTGAAATGAATGGAAAGCAGCGGCTGCCCGGAGGGTAGGAAATCAATCTAAAAACGTATTGTATGCTTTGGAAAACAGTCAGCGGGAATGTAAAACACAGGCGATTTGTACTTAATGGGCTGAAACATGTAAAAACATTGGCACGGTCCTGTTAAATAAGCGGTTGCGTTACGGGCTTACTGTTTATTAAAAGTAATAATAAATTACCAACATTTGGGATTTTCCCTCTTTTTGCTTTTTAAAATCGGACACAAAATTGGACCGATGTGACTTCAATAATAAGATTTTATCCACGAGGAACTTGTGATGGATTACAAAAGCTGAAACCACAAAAGCTTGAATACTCTAACATGACTGATAATGACTGAATGAGAATGTAAATTAAGGTCGTGCTTACCACCCTGGCCCCCAACACACACTCACACTCACATGCCTGCCCCCCCCCCCCTCCCTCGGTATGTGTGCATGTGAAAGGGATCTCTTCAGGGCTGTCACCACTCTTTCAACAGCGCTATTCATCACGTTTTTTTTTTTCCATTCGCAGTGCGTGCAGGTGTTTACTGTAAGGAGGAGAAGAAAAGAAAAGATGAAAACAAACGTCAGTGGCCTCGGTGTCTGGACGGCAGATGGAGAGGAGGACAGGAGACCGGGAGACACTGGGCAAGAGACAAAGTCAAATAAAGCAGAGAGAGAGAGACAGGGGCCTGAAACTGAAATATTGTTGCTGTATCTGCAGAATCTGAAAGGGGAGTGTGATCCGAGGGATGTTACAGACCACCCAATAGGTGAAGGGAAACTTCCAGAAAAGGAGAAGCGCAGAGTGGAAGTGAGTTTCATGGTCCAAGCCCCAGACCTCCACTGTTCTACAGTTACCCATGTGTGTGTGTGTGTGTGTGAGGACTGGGTCTTCAAACATGGAAATGATTTGATATCACAGTGACGTAAGACAAGGACAGAAAAGGAAGTGTAGCTTTGCTCTTTTCAAATTCTTGACAGAAACCTAAAAGTAGTTCCACAAAGTTAAAGTCCTGTTTAACCACAGACGCCGTGGAGAAACTTCCAGTAACGGAGCGTAACACTTGGTTGTGTGTGCTGCTCAGGGTGAGCAGAGGCTGAACTCCCCAGAAACCTGATAAAACATTCGGAAGATGAAATCAAATTTGGATGGATTCAGCATTTTCTCCATAGCAACGGCAACTGAGGGCGCCGTAGCAGTTGAAGGCACACCAAACCGACTTGAAAAAAACATGACTTCTCAGAAACGAAGTTGAAATCATTAAAACTGATGGCCATAACTGAGGCTATAGCCAGGCTTTTAGAAATACTGAGGTCATAACTCCAAAGACCACCAATGCACCCCCCCCCCTCCACTTCAGAAGATTCTGACCAAACAGACAAAGTAAGTCTCTAAAAGTTTATTTGGATTTTCATATTTCATCCGTTTAACTGAACCGTCTCTGCTCTGCCAGGAGCTTCGTGTTGATGACTTAATAAATAGCCAAATTTAAATACACTGAATCTAAAAATACTAGAGCCAATTAAATATTCCCCATGAGTGATTTTTTTTTAAACTACATAATTCCTCCAGGTTGCTCCCAACTCGCAAATTCCCCAAAAAAGTATGATGCTGCAGGACGATGGGACTTTTCTCTCAGTCACTCGTCTTTCTGCAAACCGGGTCTGTAGTTGATTTATCACTAAACTGTGTATATATATATATATATACATATATACGTTTACATATATATAAATAAACCTGATGGAATCAAAAGCTCTTTCCACCTCATGACTGTATCTCACCCCCCCCCCCTCTAAATGGCTCCCATTAATTCTTAGCCTAAACCATAATCTGATGTAAAACTCAGCTCGAGCCACAGCTTCACATGTCACCACCTTGCTGGATTTCCTTCATCTGTCTGTTCTTGTGGTGACATTTGGCCCAAAGTGAAGGAAATACCAGAATACACACAAAAGACAGAGAAACACGTATTCATTCAGCCGCTCACGACTGCTCTCATTTCCTGTCCTCGCGTGTTGTTGAGGTCGACAGGCACCGCCTGGCTTCAACCCCCCCCCCCGCCGCCACCACCCCGGGGTCATGGGTCATACCCACAATCCCCCAGGCAGTGCTTTGATTCCCCGTGCTGCTTCCCCGGTGTAACCTACAAAGCTCCTGATCAATAAGTTTAAGAAGTTATTTATGTGTTCGTCTCCTGATCGCGATTCTAATCTGCTCTCCAGCAGTTTGCATGTTCAGTGTTTTCTGAAGCTGCAAAGACGGACTGCTAACACCCACGCACACATACGAGGGCTGCGGCAAAGTGTGTCACAGCGTGTGTGTGTGTGTGTGTGTGCCCTCCTCCCTTGTTGTAAATCCCCCCCACCCGTCACATTAGCCTAATGAAAAGTAATAAGAGCGCTCCAAATGATCTACTCCCTGAGGTTGCCTCGGAGCTGTGTGAAATAAGATAACATTAACCTGAGTTATATGGCCTGCCAACAGGAAGTGCCATAACAAGACACACACACACACACACACACGTGACCACACACACACACATCCGTCTTATCTTGTGTTTACTCTCCAACTGGGAGTCATGGTGTCACACAGACGCCATAAACTAGCAGCGATATGAAACAATAATAAAGACATTTCATAGAAGAAACAGAATAAATATACACGGAGTCTCGTCCTGGCTGCAGGGAGCTGCACGTGTGTGTGTGTGTGTGTGTGTGTGAATATGTGTGTGTTTTACCGGCCACAGCATGTATTTTTATTGCTTCTCTGTAGAGTTTATTCGTGTTTGATGTTTTTGTGTGGGTTTTATATAGAGCATACGTGGGAGCGAGAACATACTGTATACTGATATCACACGTTTGCGTGTTTTTGTATGTGCTGTGTTTGTGAGAGAGAGGAGGAGGAGGAGGAGGAGGAGGACGAGGTGGACGAGGTGGACGGAGAAGAAGAGAGAGAAGATGAAGAGGAGGCAGAGCTGGAGGGGTGAAGGAGAGTGTCAATCTAATGACGGCGTGCAGAGCGAGAGAGTGCACTGGCAGAGCCCACACGTCATCTGTGATAGCGGAGTGATCAAAGAGAGGCTACATGAAGAGGAAAATTATCTCTCACTTTGTGCAAGACATACACACAAAGAGACACTCAGTAACATTTGTCACACATGGTGGTGCAGGAGAATAAAGGATTACAGCGACTATTTAAAAAGGGAGCAGATAGATTGTGACATAAAATGAGTGATGACTTGTCGCTTTGATCAGGGAGACATCTGAAGTCGTCGTTTACCAGTGGAGCTAATTAATCATTCGATTAGGGTGTGGAAATGTGCATTTGCAAATTGGACACGGTACCATTTTACTTTACGGTTCAGTGACCTGTGGGGCGAGGCGGTTCAAACGTAGCACGTTGCCATGAAAAGCTTTTATCTCCAAATGTTAACAAACTGGTGGCCCACTGATGTTTGAAATGTCATTACAAAGAGAAGCAGTAATCAAAAACTCACCATTAGTGCTGACTTTAAAGGTCAAAGGTGAACTTTCTTTCTGTGGATCTGGAGAAGCTTTGTCGAAGGTGGTATTGGTTGCATCATGGGAAATGTAGGTTGTTTTTGGAATGCAAACTGGTGCCAGGTAATCGATAGTAGAACTAGCTGCACACAGCTAGCAGAATATTTTTTAGAGCTGTCTTAGAAAATAAAAGACTGAGAAGATTCTATCCAAATAAACATAATTACAGGGGTGAAGCAAACCAACCAAACAGAAACAGATGCAATGGCTCAAAATAATGTTGTCTGACTATTAGAGGTGTAAGACGCATCAGTCTCTCCTCCATTCTCACGTTCATACACATGACGTTGAAAACAACAGGTAAATGAATGCAGGGAGAATCTGTAGAGTGCTACATCAAGGAGGAGGATGGAGAGGAGGAGGAGGAGGAGGAGGAGGAGGAGGAGGAGGAGGAGAAATGGATCTGCACTTCAAACCACCTGGTGAAGACCTCTGCGGACAGATCCATCTCTCTCTCTCTCTCTCTCTCTCTCTCTCGTGCTCTCTTTCTGTCTCGCTCTGACAGATTTATTAAGAGGCAGGGATCAAAACGAGTCCCCAGCTCCCTCCTCTCCTCATCCCTTTGCTTTCTCCTCCTCTTCATCAACTGACAGCCTCTCCTCCCTCCTTCGCTCTTACTCTCTCCTTGTCCCATGGCCCAAGCCTATATCCTCGAGCCCTCAGAGAAAATGAGAGAAATAGAGGATGAGGAGGAGGAGATGGGAGTGCAGAGGATGAGTATCTTTTTTTCCGTCCCTGTGGTCTGCTTTAAAAGAGTCTTTGCCACGTGAACACACACACACACACACACAAACTTGTCACTTTCTTTCTCCACATGAAGTTGTCTTTTCTTATCATCTTTCGAACACAGTGTGTGCTCTCAGCAAACTTCAGGGGGGCTTTTTTGTTGTTGTAGGGAAATAAAAACCTTGTGCGTCACCATCAATGGCGAGCACGTGCTTCGTTCCTTTCGCCTCACTGATGATCCGCGCTTCGTCAGAAAGAAAAAACATCCAACGCTGACGGACGCGGGGGTGTTTCTAAATCGCCATTTTCCTCCAGTGATGCTTCCCATCGGTTTGAACGTGGAGGGATGTGAAAAAGGACAGCAGAGAAAAAAGCAGCCACCTCTGCACCTCCTGCCCTGTCGTAGTCACTTGTGTCTTTTCTCGCACGTAATACAATGGTGCACACCCTCTTTATATAAATAGTGAGGTGGTGATAATCAAAAGGTAAACATCAACTAGCAAAAAAAAAATGTTTGTAATATTCAAAGGAGAGATTTAAAGGACCAAACCAGTGTCTTTTGTGTGTTTTTTTGGATAGATTATGGTGTGTGGCACAGTGGTTGCATAATGTCAGTGAGTTGTGAGAACACATTTCCCACTAAGAAAACTCTGAAAAACACAGCTTTCTATCCCCTTGATCGTCTCCAGAGCCCTAAGATTTATCCTGTGACCCATTGTGGGGGTCCTTACCGCCAAGTTGAGAACCGCTAGCATGTGGTATGCTGACTATAAAGAGGTGCATGCTCAAAATGACATCCCTCAGAAAGAGGAAATATTTAAAAAGCGCTTACAAACGTTTACAGGTACAGTTGATTTCCTTCAGAGAGTTTCTTTATTATTGGGAACTTGAGTGTGAATATTTGTTGTATGCTCGCCTGCAGACAAACTGTACATGTTTGCATGTTCAGCTGACCTGCTGTGCTCTGAGCAGAAGACCCTCTACTTAGTGCCAGCAGTAAACTGGAATACATTAACTGAAGGTGTACCAATGAGCACTCTCTCTATTTTCCCTATAATTAGAACCAAATTACAGTCCACTCCAGGAATCTTCCCGTGAATTTACAGTTACACATCACTTCCTTTCAAGGAAATTAGGCTAAACTAAAGGACTAAAGTGTTACCCTCATGTGTGTTTTGTAAATCCCGATGTATTTGAAATACAAATGGCTGTGGTATAACTTTATAACACCATCAACATCCACCAACACCAAATGTTATTTAAACCTGCTCATGATAAACCCTGTTTACGATCCACAGCAACAGCATGACATGATATAATTTACGCTGAACAATTCTCTTAATGCAACAAAACCTTTGTGCTAAATGTACAGCAAGCTGAAAAAGTGGTGACCTGTGTTCCACAAACAGACGCGTTTACTCACTCGCACCATTCCTGTGAATCCAAAGATAGGCTGCAGGGTTTGACCGCCTCACTCTGAAAGAAATCTCTTCCCAGAGACGCTGAAAGGGACGAGACAGAGCTGCCAGAGACAAAGGGGGGGATGAAGACAGAGAGAGGGACGGGAGACCGGGCTTCCTCCATTACCCCCTGGCCTCTCTGTCTGGCAGTACACGAGCAGCAGCGGTGGATGGACTCGGCCAGTCACCTATCAAAGCCTGTCTAATGAATAGTCCTCTAATCCCCTCATTGAGATACAGAGAACAGGCTCGCTGCTAATGCTCTCAGACAGAGATGCACTCTTTCTCTCCCTCTCTCTCTCACACACACACACACACACACACACCAAGGTGCACACACAATGGACAGAAAACACACACACACACACACACACCTACACAACATTCACATGCAAACACTGTCTGTGTTTCTGGGATATCGCGCAGGTGCCGTGGCCTCTCTCGCTTTCTCAAACACACACACACACACACAATACAACTCAACAATATTCTGCCTTTGTACTCCGCCGTAAGCCGCCTTAATTATTCCCGAGCAGAGTGGATTTCAAAGAGGGAGGACAAGAGGCCCTCGTCATTTTGGAATCGGTTTAACATGTTTGTTTTATTCCCGGTGGGTTTATGAGCCGGCTCGGCGAGTGAGAAATCTGAAGTCATTATGTTTAGATTGATGGAGAGAATTATATCCTGCATTCTCTCTCACCCGGCAAATCATTCAAACACTTCTGTTTTGACATCCTGCGTGTCTGTCTTTCATTTCCCTTTTTCCTTTCTTGCCTTCTTTCTGTCTCTGTCTCTCTCCCGTTGTACGTTCAGCCAAATATGAAATAAACACACCCATCTCGCCTTTCACTCCCTTTCCACTCTGTCTTTTTTTTCCTCTTTCATCCGGGCTGTACGTTCAGGCCAGATATCAAATAAACACAGAGACAAAGCAGCCATGCAAGGCCGATACACCACCCCCTCCACCCAGCCATCACTACCACCTGGCCAGGAGTGGGTGCCACCCACTGGACCCGCTCAATAGGAAGAAATCAGCTTTGGACGTTCGACTTTTGGAGTCACCTGTTTCCACTCTGAAATTTCATAAAAATGCTGCTTGTGAGGCCGAGGGGGGGGGGGGGAAGGGGCCATGAGGGACACACTGAGCAGTGTGAAATGTCAGCCAGGAGCCAGGTAGCCAGCCCTGGACCTAAAATGGAAGACAACACAGCTGGGAAGCAAAATGGGGAGAGGAAGAGGACGGCTGGATGATGATAAAGAAGAGGAAGATTAGCAGCAGCAGAGAAGAAGAAGCTGTAAAAAATGCTTAGAAAGGGAAGAGTGAGAGAAGGAAAGTGAAGAAAAGAAGGCTACATGGTATTTATACTCCACAGCAGTGACCTGCAGGGGGGTCCAGGGACCTCAGCTCTTTATTTATATTGGCACAAGCCCCTGCACATTATCATCCTGATGAATATTTATTAATATATATTTCTGGATTTGTTCTGCTCGGAGGGGTCCTGTTTGGGTTGGCTGGGCTACAACTGGACCATCTGGTTGTCCTCAGGTCGGTTCTGAAGAATCGGACGGAGTCCAGAACTCTAAAATCAGGTCCGGGAATATTTCTGTGATCCATAATTCATGCGGCCGGGGCTGAGCTCGCAGGCGCTCGGGCAGGGGAGCGAGCTGCGAAGCTGTGCCGGGATCAGCTACACGGCCGGAGGCGGGCGATGACAAAACGCGGTGAGAGTTTTGTTCCCGGAGACGTTCCCCTGAACGGCACAGTAACGCTGCTTTCACCCTCGCAGCACTGTGTCGGTGACTAACTGAATTTCCTGCCAGATATCCAAGAAAGACTGTTTCTTAAAGCGTTTCTCGGGTGACCCGCGAGTTTTATGGGTCTATTGCTGCTGGCGAGCAACAGAAAGTCAGATGATTCACAGGCCTTATTTTCTATTTTGTGAGTAAGTTGTTGCAATTAGAAAATGTATTTGGCAACATCTGAAATATTTGCCACAAAAAAATGTCTCATTTATCATTTATTCATACATTTTAAAGGACTTTATGGTGTTCAAAGGGAGTCTGTTTAAACGCGTTACATCTGGCGTTGTTAATGTGATCTTTTTGACAAATGATGCTTGAAAACGCACGTGTTGAAGTTGACATCCATCATCTGTGAACAGGGGAACAACTGGTTCCAGCAGTTGGAATATGAGGCAGAGGACAGCTCAGAGTCACCAGCGTTCAGCCAATCGAAATGTCTTTTACTGTCATTTAAAAACTAACAGAGTGTAAGAAATACAAAGCACTTAAAGAGCACTTCTATGGGTAAAATCGGTGCTGGCTCAAGAATTTCATCCAGGAAACAAAGATACTTGCTTCTTTTTTACCTGCCAGTGATGAGCTTTACAGGGGGGGGCATAATGCATGGTTGGTTCACACTATCCTCCCCAGTCCCATCTGCCACTGTGCCTGAGCAGTTTGTTTTCACCGATGATCCACTCGTGTATTTCAGTGTTTGCTTATTATTCACAGACCACATGAAGAAGAGAAATGCATCGAACACAGATGGTTTAAATGAGGAGACTTCCCGGAGAGAAGAGCAGGGTGGGCACCAGAGTGAAGCTACTAGTTCACAGTGGAGGGTCACTGCTCGGGGGCACATTTGTTAACAAGGTGATCGATATTAACCACGGACAGAGCGATGAACACGGGGGGGGGGGGGCAGAGCAGCGTTAGTCAGAGCCTTTGGGTTACCGACAACACCTGAACCACGTGGCTTTGGGAGTTTTCATTGTTACCGATCAAATCATTGATTAGCAGGTCGGCTGGGGGGGGGGTCGTTTAACCTTAAATGAGTCTAAATGTGATCTAGCTGCATTGTGAGAGAATATGCTGAAAAGCAGTGTGCGCGTCAAGTTTTGCTAAACCTTATGTACTTTGCATAAGCATTAGCAAAACCTGACACCCCTGAAAACATTTGTGAAACACTTACTTTAATGTTGACTTATCTAAAGCAGAGCTTTTCAAACTGCGAGGGGGGCGTGGACATCTCTCTCGATCCGCTGTGACACACAGCGTCAAAAATCGTTATCATTATGTTCATTGTGAATGAACGTCCATAAATCTGCTTAGAAATTATAGGAAAAAGACGCTCTTTATAATATGCCTGAGAATCATCAGGTTTTCCAGTTTTCTTAAGCATCAAAGTAATCCAGTGACAGTTGTGTGTACATCCATGGGTACATTACAAGCAGATACTGCTGACAGCTAGTTCAGCACACTTTCAATGGTGCCAGTTTGGCTCAAGTTGTCGCCTACAGCTGGCTAACTGATTGTTACGATTATCTCCCAAATATAAGTGAGGCAAAGAATAACAACAGTGACGTTACTAAAGGGGGGTATCAGACTTTGAAACCCCCCCCCTCTCTAAACCTAGACAGCACTGCTCTATAAAACCAACATCAATCCTCCCCGATTGAGGACCACAGTTGGGCTGCAGACACTTTTTCTCTCCTCCAGAAGTGCCAGACCCTCTTTGGGAGTTTCTAAAGAAACCCTGCCTCGCTTTAAAACGCTGTGACGTCGCCACTGACCCAATTCTTGCAACAAACCCGCAGGCTGCCTCATGCGCTGCTGTATCTGCATATTTAACAGAAGGGAGCGGGAAGGAGGGGGGTGGGAAAAGAGGGAGAAGAAACTCGCTGCCCCCTTCTCCGCTCTCTCCAAAGATTAGACTCACTGACGTATGACTATGAGTTTTCTCGACTGCCATAAATTGGGGCTAAAGATGAAGCTCAAAGTGAGTCCTCCCCGGCTCTCCCCCCGTCGTGTGCAGTCACGGTGGGGGAAGAATCAGCTGATGAATATGCTGTCAGTAAAAGATGTTCACTCATCACAGAACCAAAGGACCGCAGACAAATTTAAGGAGCCGTTGGCGTAATCGTACAGCGGGGAGACCAGGCTGCGTGCGTCCATGTGCCTCTACAGCAGTGTTTCATTGCTCTGAGAGTGCGTTTGCCCACATGCACGTAAGAGTTCCGTTTTGTTGCATCGACACGCGTTTTGATTTAAGGTCGTGCTTTGCGATGAGTGTTCGGCGGTGCGTTTGTGCACGTTTGAGAGTTTCTATTTGAGAAAACAAGAAAGCGACAGCAACCAGGAGAGTCAAAGAGGAGAATGTGATTCTGATTGACATGCTGAGATCCAGTCTCATCCTCAGCTGTCTGCGTCAGAGCAGCAGACAGAGATACGGACAGAGAGGAAAGATAAGTAGAGCGTAAATGTTCCTTTAACACATCATATATTCTGGGCTATCGCTGCGCATTTCATCCCCCTCTATCTCTTCCATCTTGACACGCACCGTACACCAGGCATGGGAGGGACGCAACATGAAGCTCTCAGACATATTGAGCAAATTAAGCGTTGTTAAAGATGAAATGTTGCAGTTAAGATGCTATCAGCCTCGGGAACTCTCCTCAGGAATCACCTCAGAAACCATGACAAGCCTGTTCTTGGTTACGCACATATCATGAATGAGTGGAGCTATGCAAAGAATTGATTTTATGGGATGACTTAAAAATGTACGATGGTAATTTGACATAAATCCATCCTTAAATTTGGCCATTTTCCAACAGCCTTGACATTTTTAAAACAGCCGTTTTAGGTTTATCAGCAGCTTCTAAAGACGAAGGTTTGGGCAAAGACATGATTCTTGACGTTGGGAAAAGTATGTGTGACATAATAACGTCGACTCAACGGCCACTTGATCACTTGTCATCCCTTAAAGTGTGGAACTTTATAGGAAAAGTTCAACATTTTGGTAAATGCACTTATTTGCTTTATATGTTCGATACGACTCTCATATCTGTAGGAGAAATATGGAGCTACAACCAGCAGCCGGTTAGCTTAGCTTTGTATCAAGACTGGAAACAGTCTCGATTGTTTAAATTGGGGTTTCGTGTGGGATTATTTCTTGACTTCCTCGGGTCTTGGTTACATTTTTGTTTTTATGTTTTTTTTTTTTGCAGGGATTAATTAAACAAGATAAAAATTAATGAGCTTTGTTTCCAGCCTTTGTGCTAAGCTAAGCTAACTGGCTGCTGGCTGTAGCACGTTTACTGTACGGACATGAGAGTGGAATCAATCTTCTCATCTAATTCTCAGCAATTAAGTGAATAACTGAACTTCCCAAAGTGTCTGTTCCTTTATTAACTCTCTGTGAAAGGGCAGGAGCTCTGGACGAAAGGCCGAATGAACGCTAGAAACAGATCGGCTGTCTGTGAACACCAGACCAAAACTTTACACTCCTGAAGCTGTTAAATACAAAAATGAAGGAGCCTTCATCACATCAAAGCTGACTGGTACATATTGCATTTTTAATAAAGGACCAATTTTAGTCAGATTTATCGACCTGATATCAATCAAACTCTCACATGGAGTCGTTTAATAACTCTGTGAGTATTTCTTGAACAACGTTGTCATTTTCTGTGAGACATCTACGGCTCTCATCACTTACCTGGCTCCAATCTGTTTGGCTGCCATGGTGACATAACCACATCTGACAGCCTGAGCCAGGAATGAGCCGAGATGACGGCCGCCCGAGGAAGTCCACGGTGTCTCTTGCCGCGGCCTCCGACAAACAACTCCTCCCATGTGCTGCACCTTTTCTGGCACTTATGCAGAACTCCATCACTCTTCCTGTCCAGATCTGTATCTTATTACAGGCAGCCCATAAGTTTGTGATGCATTAGGGAGTCAGCGTGTCGTACGGTGGCTCAGGACCAACTTCCTAACTTAGAAATGTGGGTTACATATGGTCCTAAGTGGGTGTGAAAGAGAATGTTAATCAGTTGAATGCTTTTGTATGCCTCCGAGGGTGGAGCTGCATGTGTGTGTGTGCATACATGAATGTGTCTGTCTATGTATGCGCATGCTTCCATATGTTGCTACGCCCAGCGGGGGGGCATGTCAGGACGTCGTACACCAACAGCTGGAGGAGACCAACTGCGCGGCAGACACAGGGGTGGGTAGCAGCCCATCATCACACCCAGTACACGACCGGACTGAACCATTTTGCAGTAATCTAGTGTGGTGAACCACGACGTCCTCTTCAATCACTCCTGACCAAAGTCACTCTTTCAGAGGACACTGAGTGCAACTCCAGGAGGCGACACTGGAGAGGGGGGGGGGGGGGGGGGGGAGGCTGGAAAAGCTCCAGGATCACAAAGCAAGCGCCATTGTACAGTCTCCGGGCCGCAGTGCAAGTGTTTGTGTTTCTCATTTGAGTTTGGTTTGCGGCGGGGGCTGAGTCAGATGGGAAATATTGGATACTCCCCCCGTGCCGCGGCACTTGTCTCGTAAATCCAGCGTCCCCCCTGTCATTCTACTCTTTTAGCTCTCCCATTGGTGACATTCAGTCTCCTCACCCTTGTGGGTGT
This sequence comes from Enoplosus armatus, assembly GCF_043641665.1. Taxonomy (NCBI): domain Eukaryota; kingdom Metazoa; phylum Chordata; class Actinopteri; order Centrarchiformes; family Enoplosidae; genus Enoplosus; species Enoplosus armatus. Next base: position 24,249,062 of record NC_092184.1, on the reverse strand, counting down.
GCTGCCCGCTCATTATTATTTTTTCCTCTTTGCTTTTCTCTTCGTTTCGCAACTCCCCCCCCCCGCTCTCTCCCTCAATCTCTCACAGTGTCGCTCTCGTCCTCAACACCCTCGTCTCTCCCATCTCCCTGCAGCTTCCCTGGAGTTTCCCTCTTCCAGGCTGTCTAGAGACAAAACACTTCAGATACTTAAGGAAATAATTAACACCCCGGTACACTCTCAGAAACAAAGCAAGGCATTGCTGATGATGTGTGCGAGGAGAGGAGAGCAATCTCAACCACGTTTTTCAGTCACGGAAACTAGACACTTACATGTGGCATATTTAGCACGTTCACACACAGCCGCATGGCAGCAGGCCTCTCTATATTCCCCACTTCCTCTCCCCGAGTTTAAAGTCGAACTAACAATAGAATTCATTTTTATTACGAAATCAGGATGTATGTCCTACTTATTTATTATACTTATTTGGTCAAATGGGCAACAACAAAAGAATAAAGTTTCTTTCTGTACAGTGAATGAGCCTCCTACATTAATGTTCTCCAGGTTTTCAGTGTACAGCCGACACTGTTGGAGCTCCGTGTTGTGATTCGAGTCACCAGCTAACATCCGGAGTGTTGCGGTCACAGGAAAAGTGTTATTCTCTGCTGTGAGTTTTGACAGTCATGAAAAACACCCCTCCTTTGTATGATGTATCTAACAATGACTCACCAGGTGTCAAAATAACATGGAGGAGACATGCAGCGCTAACGTTAGCAAGCTAGGCTCACTAGCTTCCACTTTCTGAGTGAACGCTTGTCGGCTAGCTATACCAGTCAGTGTTGTATTTTCAATGGAAAGTAGCTAAAGCTCAAAAAGTCGCTAGATTACGTCATGCCACCATTTGCATATCAACATCATTTTGTGCATTTTGAGGAAAACATAAGACACGTTACATCAGTTAAGTCACATGACTGCGTAATCACAGAGTGGCGACTGTCGTCAAGCGAGAGGAGTTAAGGTCTCTCCAAAGTTTCCAAATCTAGCAGGAAAGTTAGTGTACAAATGTGGGTTCCTTCCTGCCTGTATTCTTACATTTTCAAGCATATGCATACTTATTAGTTAGTGTGTGTGTGTGTGTGTGTGTGTGTGACCAACATTACAGAGAGACAGCACGTGGCTTTGTGCAGCTCCACTTTGGCCATTCAGTCCAACACAACCGTGACGAGCAGTCGGACCATTCAGCGATCGCTCAGAAGGCCTGCATTCATGCATGGGCCCTTAGAATTACACACACACACACACACACACACACAAACATATACCATATGCAGACACACACACACAGATATACAGATGCAATCTCAAAATATGGCATGTATGGACTCAATTTTACCGTAATTCACCCGACATACAAACACACAGAAAGCTCTCTGCTGGCTTCTCTTGTATACACACTTACTTAGATGTAAACACACATGAAACAGGAGACACTGCTGATTCAATCAACAAAAAGAAACACACACACACACACATTTCCAGAGGCCCTCAAACGCAGCCCTTACTTGTTTTGTCTGCAGTGTAGCTAAGTAGAATTTGCGCTAAAATAACTTCAAAGGCTCTGAAGGAGGGGCCACGCCGAGGAGTATGGGTAATTAGGACTGTGGAGCGAGAGAGCAGAGAGAGGGAGAAGATGAGTGAAAGGGGGCAAAGGGAGAAGGATCCTCTCAGCCTCAATGGATGAATAGGAGGAGACGGTTTGGAGAGAAACGACAAGGGGGGAAACTGGGAGCACTTCATGGTAACACACACACATACACACATATATACATATGCGCAGATTGGTGGAGTGATAACACGCCACGAGACAGGAAATTTTGGCTGTGGAATTTACTCCCAGTAGTAAACATGACGCCGGATATATAGACGCAAACCACACACACACACACACGAAGCAAGTCGCACAATCAAGTGGAAGCAGACAAACAACTGCCGGAGCCCAAAAGCAGACCTTTCTCTCACAAAGTGCTCCTAATGGCAACAGTGCAGACAGTCCACCCAGCCGCCACAAGAGCCCTCGCCACCGGCTAATGCACTGCTATTTATAGCACGTAAACAACACTAAACATGTCGAGGTTGTCCCTTATCGCCACCTGCACAAATAAAGCCAGATTACTAAATGCTATTATCAACAGAATGAAGCTCCCCGCCTTTTTAAAAAAAAGGCTGCGTTCATATGAAACTCCAAACAGGTAAAAAAAGTGTTGACCCAAAAATACAGTCAGCACCTCAGTAAACACTGAAGTGAAACCAGAGAAAATGGAGAATTGAAGCTTGTAAGGGAAAGCTTGGGGAGAAAAAGGGAATCAGTGCGTGTGTGTTATTGTCTGTGTGTGTGTGTGTGTGTGTGTGTGTGTGTGTGTGTGTGTGTGTGTGTGTGTGTGTGAGGAAGGAGAAAGTGGATGCAGACTGAGGGGTGAGAGTGCCCTCTGTTGACTGAGCTGGGTTCAACAGATTATAGTCAGAGACACACACACACATGACGAGCAGCAGAGTGTTTAGTTACTGTTTAGTCTGAAAGCTAACACACACACACACACACACACACACACACACACACACACACACACACACACACACACACACCATGGCAGCTTCGACCACTGTTCAACGTCGACTATAAACACACAACTTCCAAAAAACATCCAGCTACATCCAGACCGGGGAATAAAGACTGGTACAAGATCGCAAGATCGATGGTGTGTGTATATGTATGTGTATGTGTATGTATGTGTGTGTATGTGTGTTTGTGTGGGGGGGGGGGTGTATGTAAACCACGTTGGACCGCCGGCCGTTCTGCAGATTTCTGGATCCCTGCTGAGCTGCAGCTGCCTGAGTGACATGTGTTGGTTGAGCCCCAAAGCCCCTTCAACTAAAATCACTTATCCTCACCCACCCAACCACAAACACACACACACACACACACACACACACACACACACACACACACACACACACGCACACACACACTGTCCGTCTGCAACTGTTGTATGTTGAAGCATCCGGCAGTTTCCTGTTGGGATCAGAGTGGAGGCAGGCAGTGTGATGGATGACGTCAGCTGCTGAGGACACATAAAATACATTTGTGTGTTTTGCTGCTTTAACATGGACTGCAATGACATCATCATGGTGTCTGCTTGGCTCCTCCCCTTCTCCTGTTGAGTTTAGGTCCTGTTGGATTTTGAAGTGCAAGACTCCACAAAACACATACTAATATAAAACTTTTAGGTAAGTTAGCTATTTCATTGGCTCTTGAAGTCCTCTTGAAATGTGTTTTTAGTTTTGGTCATCAGTCTTATAAATTATGCAAATGTTTTACTTGATAATAATATTCGATAATTTCATGGATGAAATCTAGGAAAAGGTAATATTGGTAGCCCCATGACTAGTCAGATAACCAAAAGTCAAAACCTGGTCAATATCCAGCTCTTTAACCCCCCCTCTAACCAGCCCTCAGCCTGGTGCCTGACCCCGACTCATTGAGCCTCTACTTCTTTCAAGCTGTAGAACTCAGGTTTTCTTTTTTTCCCCGACATTGCAAGTCTGCTCTGATTAATTACTGAAAAGTGAACTTAAAATGTGATCGATCAATAACTGTCGCCTGCCGAGCTGAATCAGACAGATGCTGACACGTCTCGTCTCGTGATCAGTTCAGTGGCTCGATGACTCAAACATGTAACAACATATATGGTAATGACATAGCTGTGTGATATTGCACCGTTGCTGCGTTTCCCTAGAGGTCCATGTTATATATCCCTAAAAATATAATAACTTTATTTTAGACAACGCAGCTGCTCTGATACTGCAGAGCTCACTGTAGTTACGGTGTTAAAAAGGCAGGAAGTGGTCTTGAAGCCTAAAAAGACCCTTCAGGTCGCTGTCATGCGATGAATGAGGAAACCAGGAAGTGTCCCTGCAAGATCTGACTGGCACTCACATCGCATGCCCATCCACAGGCTGCATGTGTGTTTTGATTGCGGCTTTAGTGTTTTGGGCTTCAGGTTTCACTTTGATTCATATCATTAGAGGTGGATGACAGTGGTGGAGGTCCATTAGGCCACTGGTCTAATTCTGCTGGTTGCACTTCCGTCGTCTCTTCCCTAATTGATTCTTTCCCTCTGAAGCCGGGGGAAGCGTTCTTTCATCACTCCTCCAGACGTCACCTGTACAAACAAACAGACGCACACAGACAGGTGGCGTCATCTGGGTGACAAGTTGACAGTGAGACGGGGAGTCTGGCTCCGAGTGTGTGTGTGTGTGTGTGTGTCTGCTGTCATATTTAGAACACACACACACACTAACACACCTGTTATGTAACACGGCTGCAGCCTAAAAACCTCAAACCCTCCAACGTGACATTTCTCACTTCGCCAATTGGAGTGACAGCGACTGTGATCACCGACTTTGATGTTTGACAAGACAAAAGTAATTACAGCTATTCAAACCCCATGTTGTGACGCCGCTGCTGCTCTGATCCACGAGGCTGCTCTGTTTTTCTGATTTCTCAAACCGGAACGTTCTGCAGATGTGGGTTTTCGCCCGACAGCGGTGGCGATAAGCGCTCTGAGCTTGTCACAGCCGTGCCCTGGGTTGGAGTTTGTCTTCTGTGAAATATCCAAATGTCACTTTTCAACCCCTCCTCCTCCTCCTCACCATCTTCTCTTCCTCCGCCATCCCCCTCTCCCTATATTCCTGTCACTCTGCCTCGCTCGCCCTAACTATCAAAGCTTCCACTGTTTACTTTCTTCAGTCTTCCATCTCTCATTGTCACTTTCTCCCTCTCTCTCTGTCTTTCTTGCTGTTTTCTGCCGTCCTCTCTCCCTCTCTCTTTGTCTCTTTGATGTTAGTGCAGCGCTGACACAGACCCTCTCCAGACTCAACTCCCCCAGAATGTTAATGGAGTTCCTGGATTGTGGATATGTGTGTGTGTGTGTGTGAATGGATGCATTCATTGTGCATGCATGTATTAGTGTGTGCAACAATTTATTGCTCCTTCAGTCCGGGGAAGCCCCTTTGCATAGAAATGTTATTATGATAGCATCTTTAAAGCTTCCCTAATCAATATTTACTGTATTTAACAGTGGATCATATGGCTGCGTGAAAGGTGACAATTACACCTGCAGCACAACTTTACTGTTTTGATTTACTCTCCCTGCTCTCATCAACCTCGTTTATAGTCGTTCTAGTTGAGGTTAAAGTTAGCAATTGAGCTAGGTGAAGCATTTAACAGCTAAAGAGACTGACATTTCCTTCAGGAGTTTAAAGGAGTGTGTGTGTGTGGACCTACATTCATCAGTTGATCACAAAGTGAGTAGTTTCCATTGCTACACAACGTCCTTTTCTTTGTCTTGTTTTAGTGACGTTTGAGTCAGTTTCCGCACTGGGATCATTACACTTTCTGTGAAAACTTAAGTTAGTTAGCAAATGAGAAAATAAGTGAGCAACTGGCCCTTGACAATCAGGCAAACACAACAAAATCTATGTGAGCGTTTATTTTTTTGGCAAAGCTGCGCTGGTGGATTTGACGTGTTCCACATGTGTCCGTGCTGAGTCCTGTTCCCAGGTCTCTGGAAGGTGGAAAACTCTGGAACAAACCGTGTGTACGAGCTACATCCAACTTTCCCTCCCCAGGCCTCCACTCAAGGGGCCGGCGTGCGAGAGTTTAGTGAAAACACACACGCACTCCTTGCGCTGTCTCGCACGCACCAAACAGGACGCACACTTGGGCGTGAAGGCGAGACGGACATCTCTGAGCGAGTACGTTCTTCACAGTGCTGAGATGGAACCAACACCACGACACACGCTTCCCTCGTTCACTTTCCTCCGTCAACAGAGGCAGAACAAAGTGTTGCGTTGCAGCGCGGCGCGCTCTGAGAACCAACGTCAAGTCGTGAACGTGACAACGTGTTTTTCTGCCATTATCAGCGCCTGCTTCCCCTCATTTCCACACAAACGTCTTGTTGGCCAGTGGCGCGGTGCCACAACCAATGCCAGTCTTTGTAGCTCTTCCAGGTGGGTGATTTATGCGTGGCGCTGAGCCCCCAAAGCGCCACCCAGCCTCTGTCGTCTCCCTTCTGCCAGGCTTGGCCCCCAATGGGACATAAATCCTTCTCAGATGCTGACGCCAGCGAACAAACAAACTTTTTCTCTCTTTTTGTTTTCTTTACTTGGAAATATTCTTTATGTGTTTCCCTTTAACTTGAGCAACGCACTGACTTCATCTTCCAGCGTGTGCCTGTCTCTCTCTTTATGATCCATCACTTACTTTTTGGGCATGTTTAGCTAACAAATCTGGTGAAGCAGTGCAGAGACTTTGATTTGAAAAAAAAAACATCAAACAGCTACGTTGATTGATTTGTTCTAAAACATATTCCTGCATTGAATCAGCTGATAGCTGACATTTTGTAGATATTTAGGACCTTCAGATTTGACCATGCAAAATATTCCATCACAATTCAGATTTTGAATGAAGTTAATTATTGTCTTGGTGAGTATTTTCCTCGTACTGATCATTAAGACGGTATCACAGTCTGCAACATCATTGGTTCAAATGATGCTGAGAAGATTAGCATTGGGCTTAAATTACAGTATCATACGGTCAAACCATAAATCAGCTCCAGAGTTGACATGAACAAGTCAAGAGACAGTGAGGACATGTCTGTGTCTCTGTCTCTCTTTGCTTAGTTAGTTGCAATTTCCACAAACATTGTTATTATTATTATTATTATTATTATTATTATCATCAATTAGTATGTTGGGGTGATGAAGACGAGGGATAGAAAGAGCAGCGGATGGGGGGTGGGCCTGGTCCTAAAGGGCTCAAACTGGCCTGATCCGGTCCGTTTTCACCAGAGGGGTCAGCTGGACACACATTCCTAATCGTTCCCACGCTGTGACTGTCTCTCACACACACACACACACACACACTCCAACCGTGTTGTCATTTTTCTTTCCCTAAAAACATGAAAAAACATTTGATTCGTGGTATAAGGCAGATCAGTGTACACACACACACACACACACACACACACACACAGGGCCGTCATGAAATAAAGATCAGGGGTTGAGTCTGTTTTGTCTTTGTTTTCACAGCCTGAGTGAGCTGTGCAAAGTGCTGCGCTGTAATTTTAATGATATTTATGACCGTGCACACACACACATCTGTCTCCAGCTGTCGACTCAAGACACACGTGCATGTATGAAGACATGCAAACGTGCGTACACACCGACGTACGAATGTGCACGGGCTTGCATAGACACACACACAGAGGCCCACGCTGCTGTAAAAACACACACTCCAGCCGATGCAATATGCATGTCTGCATAATAAATGGAGATGGCAAGTGGTGTTACTGCAGCCAGGCTTTCGGAGGGGGGGGGGGGTCAGGACAGGCTTGAAAGAGGGTCAGAGGGTAGAAAAACGTAGAAATACTAAAACAATGCATAAAAAAGTCAAGGGATTTGGATAAAACATGGAAATAATTAATGAAAAGCAGCAAAGATAGAAGGAGGTAATGGTGGGTCGAAGAAGTAGGAGGGCTGTGGAGTTTCGCACTACAGAATAATAGATGGATATCTGTGTGTGTGTGTGTGTGTGTGTGTGTGTGTGTGTGCTCCCTCTCACTGGGACCAGATGAAGTATTCCTCAGTGTCCGTGGCAATCGACCAGAGCAGCGCAGCTCCAGTGATGGATACCGCCGCACTAATCGCTCCTCCGATGCCTTCTGTTTCTCTCACACATACTTTGCTTCACTCTCACTCATTCATTTATCTCTCCCTCCTTTTCCTCCCCCACTCCCAATCCCCTCACTCACTCCTCCCTTCCAACGCTGCGGCACACAAACAGAAACAAATCACAGATTTAATGAAATTAAGTTGGGAGGGAGGCCTGCCAGAGGGGCGTTTGTTTCGGTCTCCTGACAGCTGCCGCAGTGGCGCACCTCAGCCACCTGACTGACTCCACAGCCCGACGTGACTCCTCTGAAGAAAGTTCCTGACATAACCGACGGAAAACTGCATCCAGCCACGCAGCTGCAGCATTCGCCCTTTGGGGAAGATAAATCATTAAGCCTGGGGGTCCTTGAGAGGGGATCCAAAATCTTTTGTACGTGGACATCCTAGAATTCGAGTGACTTTATTTTTTAGTCTGTTGCTCAGTGAAACAACATCTAAAGCTGGGACCCGACTGGTTAAGAGTATTTTATTTAGAATTCTTGCTAACTTTCTAATGTGAGTAAAAATTAAATATTCAAGCTGTTCAAATGCAAAATTCAAAAGCGCAAAACAGACAGTGCATTCTTAAAATGCAATGTGTCTGACCCACGTCAACTAGTCTGTTGATGTTCTCTTTGCTAACGTGAAATAAAGAAAACTAGCGCACCACGCTAAATGTTCAGTTATGACACCAAAAAACATAGATGGTACAAACGGTGGAAAAAGGAAAAGGTGGTTTTCTGACTTAAAATCCATCTGCCTCACAATAATGTTAACTTATCACTAAGCACCGCAAATAACAGAACAAAGTTAATTCCACCATGTAGTTTAGGATTAGGCTACATGGGCTGCGTCAGAGACACGTCACAATGCAAAGCCTGAAAGAGCGTGACTCCTCGCGTGTCCCTGTAGCACAGCAGAACAGTCGATGCTAAAGTATGCTGCAGTCTGCATGGAAAAGGCAGAGCAACAGAGGGAGAATGCTAAATTTGGGTGAGATGGTGGCTGAGAGACGAGGCCAACGAGGACTGTCAACTTGTGCAGAGGGACTGGGAGAAAAATGAACCTCTCAGGAGTGACGTGATCTTCAGGTGAGCTGTCCTGCGCTGCCGAGACATGATGAACTGCCTTAGAAAATGATGTAACACACTGCTTTATTCCACTGTTTGCTCGTCACGTCTTGCTGTTTTTTTCCTCCTGCTCCGTCACGTCAGCCATCACAAACAGCTACTGAACAAAAAGGAAATCATTAGCTTAACTGAACTTCTTCCCAGACTGGAACACGCTCCGTCAAATGTCCGAATTATAATTCTTATATGACCCACAATCGAGCACAAAAGTACGTGTGATGGGGGTTCTTCGGGATCCCCTCTGACCCAAAGGGAGTCTGTGGTCTGGTACTGGCAGCCCTCGATGTGGAAACGTTTAGGAACCAGATTGTCTAAGTGTCCTTTCAGAAATGATACGCCCAGCTGTTCTTGCATGCGGTCAGTTTCTTAAGTGTACCCTCGTAGCACAAAGGCCCATAGTTCCTGCAGGACCCCTGGGTGTGAGCTGGATGTTCATGCTGACAGGGGAGAGATGGAGGGGGCGGGAAGAGTGGAGCAGGACAGCGGGTGGGGGTGGCAGAGGGTCTCTTCTGATCTCCCATAATCCCCCACTTTGTTTTGGACCCACTCGAAAGCTCTCGCTAGAACAAATACACACTTCTCCGACTGTCTAGCTTTTCAAGACCCCCCCCCCCCCCCCCCCCCCCACTTCCTGTTTCTCCCTCTCGTTTTCTCCTCTCTCCCTCATCCCTCTATCCCAACACCCCATAGAGGGTCTGCCACCAGCGCTGTTTTCCTTCTTTCATTTTTTAGCCTCCTCTGTTTGTTTTCCAAAATAAAAGGCTCATTGAGTGGTGTGTGTGTGTGTGTGTGTGTGTGTGTGTGTGTGTGTGTGTGGATAGTTGTTTTTGCTCTTGCCAGTAGAACCTTAATGACCTGAGTTCCACTTTGCCCAGCTGTCTCCACTCTGCATCAGCATTTAATCTGCACAAAGGCTACAGGACCACCCCAATGGGTCACAACACACACACACACACACACACACACACACACACACCTCGCTCACCAGGTAATTATGAACCAAGGGACAGAACAGGAGAACAGTCATCCTTTCCTCCCCCCTCCCACCTTCTCTCCGTCTGTGCTTCCCTGCTTCCCTAAGTCTATTCCCAAGGTTGAACACAGAGGCAATAAGTGTGTGTGGGGGTTTTTAAAGCAAACTTTGTGAATTATGAGGAGGAGGGGAGGCTGCGCGGCAACTTAAAGAGCTGAGTTAGCAGATGGGAGACAATGCACCTCAGGGAGACGGCGGGGAGAGAAATGAAGGCCTGGAGATCAAATCAAGACCTCGACAATCTCATTCGGAGAGCGGAGGAAGTGCATCGCATAGTGGGAGACACGATGCAGAAACAAATCATGTGCAAGAGGAAAAGAAAACTCCTTGGTGATATTTCCTGTCCTCTGGACATCGTTCCGAGGTGTTTTTTTACCAAGTTGAGTTGTGCCTTAATAGTGCGTCCACACTGTGAGACTCCAGCAAGCGTGTTGTCAGAGGTGCACCAGTTCATCCACCGCAGAGCTTTGGAGACAATGGAAGAGCTCACAGCCCCCGTCACTGAGAAATCAGTGTTAGAGTGGCATTTTATTCTGACAGTCTGCTGTATCAGTTCTGTGGAGGTTCAGCAGCGACTCTCCGTCCCTCCCTCCAGGCCACATTCCCACTTCCCCAAACCGTTCTCTACCTGTCCACCAGATGCCCTCAGACTTTCTCACCTGCCCCCGCTCCCCTGACTCCCTCACCCACCTGCTCAAATGAGTATTGGTAAACATCAGCACAGTCCCAATAGACTATAAATACTTACTTTACCTTTGATGACTTAAGTAAAAGGAATAGTTCAACATTTTGGGAGATACCCTTTCTCGCTTTCTTAAGAAGATATTGATACCACTCTTGCATCTGCACTCTGCAGCCATTTAGCTTAGCTTAGCATAAAGACTGGAAACGGGAAGCGGCTTGACTAGAAACAAACAAGAACAAGAAAGAAGGCAGGAAAGCAGAGACTCCAGGAACAGTTTTAGTACAGGTACTGAACTTGTTCATTAGTGAGCTTTAGAGGGACGGTGGATTTGTTACCATTGAACGGCTGTTTTCTCTTCTTTCCAGTCTTTATGCTAAGCTAAGCTAAGCAGCTGCTGGCTGTATCTTCATATTTGACAGACAAATATTAGAGTGGTATCAATCTTCTCATCTAACTGTCGACAAGAAAGCGCATTTCCCAAAATGTCCAACTATTCCTTTAAGGACAGAACCAAGTTTAATTAAGATTAAGATTATTAAAATAACCCCAATTAACAGTGCACTCATGTGTTGTACAAACAAATTACAACACAGGATTCATTTGCATTTATTTTATATGCACACTTAACGGTGTTAACACAGACTGAAAGTAACTTGATGATCCAAAAAAGAATATTTGTCAAGCGACATCAAACACAGAGGGACTAAATGTAGCTGCATGTTTGGATTCTGGGCAGGAGTCTCTCGTTAGGTATTAAGGCTCGTTGGCGACATGTTTTTGAGGGACTATTTCCTGGGGGAGATTTCCATTTCTTCCCGTGGGTGTCAGGTGATTGTCAGGAGGCAGAGTGTAACATAATGCTGCTCCGATAATGAAAACACCAACGATGAAATATGAATAAAATAGAAACTAAATCGCGGCTTTATATGTTTACCGAAATAGACGACGACCTTTGAGGCAAATGCCTCAAAACGACACATTATGTAATTCTGACTCTTGTTGGTCAGGAGCAAAAGGGTAGTAAAAGGCGTAGTGTCCGGTTGTCACAGAGCCACAGAGTCTGCAGAGGGACAAAACACTGCACTTTGACACGCAGGAGAACACCATTCACTCGTTTCCTGACAGTCAGTTTGGTTTCCTTTAACCACAACCATCATTGTCTGCTAACCTTAACTGTTCAGGTTAAGTAGTTCATACTTTAACCACGACGAAGACGGTCCTGTTAAGTTATTTTAACCCTATCCAAGTCATTTCTCTGCCTAAACCTAACCAAACCCAGCCTTGCCAATCTTTGCAACTGTGATTTGCAACGTCTTTTGAGGGCCGTTACGTGACGTGTATTGTCGTTTAATTTGGGGGTCGTGTTACAAATGGCCGCACTAAAAGTACTCGGCTGTATACAGGAAAGGTAAGTAATTGCGTAAAGAACGAAACAAGGAGTCTGAGATTACTTTCATAATGAAGCACAGCAGCCTCAACATATTGCATGTTTGACGTAGCGTCCATAACAAGAGTGCAGCACAAACTCAGCACCAAAAGATTTTCATAAATCAAATGTTAATATGAAATCACTGTGAATTAATGACAAGTGTTTCAGTCTGCACACACACACACACACACACACACACACACAGTGGGATGGATGTATCAGTCCCCACAGTGTGACCACTGCAGAGAATTGATTGATCCCATGTTGAATGGAGCGAGTGTGTGTGTGTGTGTGTGTGTGTGTGTGTGTGTGTGTGTGATAGAGTCGTTATTGATATCATATGGCTGCCTGCTGCTCAGATCAATAGCTGTTTCTCTTCATGAAGTTGTTTTGACCGCTATATGAAACCCATCTATACACCACCCGCCCTCAGTCTATACACTCCTCACACACACGGGGGGGGGGGGGCAGGCAACACTTATAAAAGCATGGTATTTCTTCTTGAAGGGCAATTAAAAGTCTCACTCTCTTGTTCCTAAACTGGATCCACAAAACGCCAAAGCGTGTCTTTCATTATAGCGCCATCGCTTTAGCTTTGTGACTCATGCAGGATTTATGTGGTCTGAGGTTTACTCTAACAAGTTCAAATGTGTGTGTGATACACCCCGTAGTCCTCTCCTGAGCTTTGACCCCTCGACCCCTGATCATTCATTCATTCCCGACTACATAAAGACCGGGCCGTCAACCCCTTCCTCGCTTTGCTGTCCGTCCTCCACCTCAGCTCCCCGGCTGGACGGGAGGAGAGTCGGATGTCGTTTCTTGCTTTTGAAGGATCTGGTTGCCCGTAGGTTTTAATTTGTTTTTTAACCTCCTGTGCCTCCAAGAGGACAAACACAAAAGAAAGTGTCGAGGTCACGCGAATTGTTGGGGAAAGTCGTCGGTTTCTTATCCTCACAGTGTTTGCTGATGGGGAGGCCAATCGCTAGCTTGCGAGAACTGACACACCAACAGCGACAAGCGAGAAGTGGCGAAGGTGATGCCTCACAGAGCATTTTACAGTTAAAATAAATGCAAAGGAAATGAGCAAAACATGCCTATACTGCAATCGGCCAGCAGAAACCAAGAAGATTCATCTGTGATAAACTACAATTAGCCAGTATTAACAGACATGCAGATGCATTGTCGGTCTCTATTCATTATTCTAAAAAGAACAGTACATTCGGGCACTTAGTAGTTGGTGTTGTTGTAGACAATCATGATGATCTGCTATTACATACTGGATGCTTTTAGTGTTAATAGATCATCTTTTATTCATCTCCTACTGTCAATTACATGATCTGGCTCAGGATCATTACTAAAGATAGGAACTACTGGGATGCATCAGTCACTGGTGTAACATTTATATTACATTTTATTATATTGTTTATATGAGAACGTGTCAGATTGCAGGCTTTGTGCAGACTTCATGCCGCTCAGCAATGCTGCTTGTGAAAATACAGTTAAGCCAATAAGGGTAAAGGTAAACACGAGGATCTGCAGACACATCTGGATGAGACATTAGACCCCCCCCCCCCATTGACCTGTCACCCGGCCAAAGCTAAGAGATGTATAACCCTGAGCTGGACCTGAGTCAGACACAGAGCACACACCACTTACATCCTCCGCTGCTTCTCTCTATAATAAAACGTGTCCTCCAGCCAAGCAACGTGGTGGGACAACATCTCGTGTTTAGTCATTTAAAACATCTACTGGTTCACCGTCACACGCACACGTGAAGAGCAATGTTGTTGCAATCAGCAGGCCTTTTCATAAACTTGACTATTCCTAGTACAGCGTCTTCGTATCTGTTTTCATCCGTGGCGGCCGGTTGCTTCCCCTCCCATCGGCAGCTCCAGCTATGCACTGTACAAACATGGCGCCGAAAAGCCATCCATCACCTCCTGCCTCTAACCCCCACCCCCAACCTCGAACCTCTCCTTCCTTTCCTCTAGTTTTGATTGGAACGAGGCGGACAATTCCTGGGGAGCGAACGGCGAGAGAGGAGAATGTGGAGTTTAATTTGAGCGGATCTGCTTCCTGCACTTTCTCGCTCTCGATGGGGAAAAAAAGTGGGGATTCAAATAAGGAGATGAGAACAGAGGATTGGTGTGAGGAGGAATGTCTGACTGTCTCTTAATTATCCGTCATGCTTCTAAAGTTGCCTCTAGTGTCATATTTTACACTTTCACGTGTGTCTGCCACCATAGGTCCTTATCAGCGTGTTCACATACTAGACTACTCGCTCCTAATGACTGAACAGTTCGTTTAATCACAGCAATTTAGCTCTTCATCCATCAACGCCGCTCTGACTGACAGTGATGAAGTATGAAACGTCTGTCACTGCCGCTGCCAAGACCAAACTCCGGCTGAGGTTGATAGATCTATCTCGCTCCGGGCTGGATGGGGGGGGAATATGTTGTTTTCACACCGGGCCTGTCAAGCTGGCGCGGCCCAGGGGCGAAGCAGGTAACGTATTCGCATTGGCATCCGGGCCCCGGGGCTACAGCCTCAACCCGCGCTGACCCAGGGCTCCTGTCAGGCGGAGAGCACGTCACAACCAAGTTTCTGACAACAGAATATTACACAGCTGCCGCCGAAAGATTTCTCATTAAGTGAGGTTTAAATTCAGGGCAATTGTTTTCCTTGTTTTTTCGGGGGGGAAAGTTTTTTGAGCATGATAACTTTTGAACTCAAGTGTATTTATGTCTCTGAATGGAGTGAATTTGACTGAATATCCTCGTGGATATTTTTAGCAATGCTAGCAGCACGGCTCCAGGGACGGCAGTGTCGGTCCGCCGCTTTGGTCCACAATTAAATATGTCAAGGATTTGATGGATTGCCATGAAATGTGGTACACAAATTCATTTCCCCCTCAGGATGAATTGTAATAAGTTTGGTGATCCTCTGACGTTTCCTCCAGCACCATCGTCAGGTCATTATTTTCTGCCCAGTGACATCATTAATAAAAACTAATGACATCATCAGCTTCAGCTCTACTTTGTGTTTAATGCTAATTAGCACATTTTAGCATGCTAACACACTAAACTAAGATGGTGAACATGGGAAACATTATACATGTTAAACATCAGCATGTTAGCATTGTCATAGTGAGCATGTTAGCATGCTGACATTAGCATTTAGCTCAAAGCACTGTTGTGCCTCAGTGCAGCCTCACAGAGCCGCTAGCATGGCTGTCGACTCTTAATCTTTTTATTTCCAAAGAACCTGAATCTCTAAAGAAACTCACACTTTTTTAAAAGTATTTTTCTTGCTGTCCTTGATAATTGTCAGGAGCAGTTATGATTTGCCAGACTTCGGAGAGACTCCTGGGCAGCTTACGTAGCAGTGCCCGAGAGGAACTTAACCTTTTAAATGTTACACGTCGACCTAAGCTGGGGAATGCTTGGTAGTATTTAACTCTCCCCCAATCAGTATAACAGACCTAATGGGAAAAAGCCATGTGGCCGACCTTGTGTTGCATATCTTTACAAAACACAAGTGAAATCTATTCGCTTCCATGTCTGGGGCTGTGCTCAATAACCACACTATAACTCTGAGCCGCAAAAGTGGTAAAAAACATAAAAAGCATTACAGGATATGCGTTTAGCAGCGCTCTCCAGCCTGAACGGCAGCCACCGCCGACAGGCTATCCATCCCGTGTTTGCCGAGGCTGCATTAGCGTAATAAGACAAGGTCGCTATCACATTCCCCGCAGTCAATTCCCATTGTGAGCGTCCCTCGCCAGAGAGGGACAGCTGCCAAAGCCTCTCATCCAGCGGCTGCTCGTGTGTCCCGGGACACGCATGATGGAATCAGACGGTTGTTGTAAAGAGGCAGACTTGAGTTACCAGGCTGAAAGGCATTCCCTATAAAATCACAGTGGGCCTTTGGCTTTTTCACACACCCTACATACTCCATCACCTCTTTGGCTGGGAGAGACAGTGTGTGTGTGTGTGTGAAGGCTGAGCGGTGTGCGAGAACAGAGAAGTGGAAGGGATGATACAGCATGTGTGTGTCTGTGCATTCATCCATGCATGGCTGTGTATGTGAAAAGAGTGGGGTTTGGGAGTTTTAGTGAACACACACATCCTCTCGCTTTCTCTCTTTCCCTTCTGTCTCTCTCGCCCGGGCTCTCCTGTCGGGCCGGCTGACAGATCCGACCTGGCACTTTGGACTTTTTTCAAAGCACAAGACAACTTAACGGGTTGCGTCGCTGCAACATGACCTAGAAAAGGCGTAACACATAAAACGCAGGCTTTCAAAGCCCCCGCGCCGTCTCACTTTGTCCATTTCTATGGCTTTCTTGCTTCTTATTTCTGCCTCCTCTCCTCTTCTGCAGCTTAATGAGGTGAGGAAAAGTCAGAATGTGTAAGCTGGACCTTGGTGTAAGTGTGTGTGTGTGTGTGTGTAAGTGTGTGTGTGTGTGTGTGTGTGTGTGTGTGTGCATGTAAGGTGAAATACAACGGCGGAGTGCTTGTTATGACAGGGTAACGAGTGAGACAGGCCAGAAGCAACTGGTCATGGAGAGAAAGAAACACACTGCCGCACTGACTCACACTCACATACCTACAGCACATGACGGATTTGAATCCCATGCCCGCTTGAACCACACACACATTTTCTCACACATAACAGCAATAAATAAGCATGAAGAGAGGGATTTGAGGAACAGACTTGGAGCTTTTTCTAATGAGAAAGCCAATACTCTGGCATGGGACTGAAATATGGTATTGAGCTTTCCAGCAGGGATAAAACTGATGCATGCATGGAAAGTTGACCCAAAAGGGCAGGAGAATGTACCGTCACAGCCAAACGTCGAGGTAAAGAAAATGAATCGTAAATTGTGCCGCTAACCGCACCATAAGGACGCGTGTTCGGTGCACACACCAGCGCTCGAGCTGCCTCGTAAAAAGACGGCTAATTTTGAGTGACAAGCAGCTCGACACATGCTAACCGAAATGCAGGTCAGCACTCAATATCAATTAGAGGAAATCCTAAACAGAAGCAAGTAAAGACGCACGCGTGAACGGTATCGACAGAAACTCCAATGAGTCATTAGAGGCCCCGGTGGACTGTGGCTACTCAACGATCTAAAATGGCCACCGTGCACAGGCGAAAGGCAGTGGCCTAATGAGAAGTGAAGGGTAAATAAACTCCCAAGTGCGGTGAGACAGGACAGACCGGCCAAACCGCCGCTGTGGTTCCTCTTTCAGCGTGAGGCTCATCGAGAGGAGGGAGACGTACAAATGCGATCTGTCGTCGAGTGTAATGGCTTCCTGGAGACGCTCATCAAATAAAGACCTTAACAAAGATCTGATGATGGTCATGACGACTGGTTCCAACATACGCTCCTCTATACACCATGTAAGCATCCTCTCCCAACACACACACACACTCATGCACACATATTTCAGATGTCATTGGTACTGACGGGGAGGACGTGAGTCAGGATGAGACTAGGCAGAGTAGTGGGCTCTCCCTGCTCGGGGAGCAGAGGAGGAATGTCAGGCTAAATAAACAGGGTGTCTGCTGGAGAACTGGACCAGCCCTCCCAACTCCTCTACACTCCCCACAGCCAGGAGGGAGGGAGGGAGGGAGGTTGGGGGGGCAGAAGGGGCATAGAAAGGCACTTAACACTAAACAGCACTTCATATGCACACATTCACATGTCTGGGAACACGTAGACATACAAGCGTTTGAGCGATGCGGGTTTTGAAGGCAGATACCAATGTGTTTAGACTGAGGAGATGATGTTTGATGATGTTTTGCTAATGCGTGTCTATTTCTACGTCCTTGACCTTTGTTTAACTTTTATTTTCCACCATCGTAATAATATGCGCTTGTTGTTGGTGGTCCCAGTTTCATTGTGCCGTCGGTCCAGTGTGATTTATGTGTTTCTGTCTTTTATTTTGTGTATTGTAGGCGTGATAATGCTGCATAATGTCCTGTGTGCATCTTTATTTTTGACTTATTTGTCTATTTATAAGCCCGGCAGGAAGTCAGACACAGGAACGGCGTAGTGCATCCGGTCAATTTTCAAAATAAAACAAGGCGTGAGCAAAACTACAAAATTTGGACATAAATCTATTCAAATTAGCGCAGTTTTTATTAACTTTTTAAGGGGGACTATGGAACATCTGTTCAGGGACCACAGATGAAAACTTCTTTTTTTAAGGTAACGTTTTTATAATACGCACAGTCAAACCAGTAAGTGAATAAATGAATAAAACCAATATTATGGATAAATAAAGGGTTTTAAAAAATACTTATAAGTACCTTTAGAAGCATCATGACATCTGTAGGGAACGCCACTGACAGGTCAGTTCATCTTAAGAGTTGCCCTCTGGAAAACACAAATATAAATACTTGTTGACTCATGAGAAATATGTAAGAAATACGCTTCTCTCTATTCTGTCTCTCTGCTCTCTCTGCGCAGTATTGTCCAGAGACTCAAACCAGAATCTCAAAACTATTTCTACATACAAATGCATCAGCGCCGCAGTATATCATCCTGTGGTTTACACAGCACATACAGGAAGACGGCAGCTGCCCAGTGAAAACATACAGTTGCACATATCAAACACACATCTCAAACACGGGGTCTGTATAATGTCCTGAGCCAGCGGCTGAAAGTGGGTAATTTCACAGAAGAGAAAAGCCAAAAACAGAGCAATGATATCTTTATGTGGGAACATGTCATCTCATCGTCACTTGACAAGAACCTTTGCATGTGTATTGAAAGTGTGTTTACATATATAGATGTGATAGCATTGGAGGTGTGTGTGTGTGTGAGTTATCGGTGTGTTATCAGTGGGTGTATTCTGGCCGTGGGGGTCTCTACTTTCTCTGTGTTTGACTCCCACATGACTGACACTCTCTCCCCTGCTTCTGCTTTGTGTCTCTCTGCCACAAACTGACATATTTGTGCAAAGTTGTGACTAATCGTCTGCCGGCAACATTAGCTGAAAGGGTGTAAAAGCTCAAGACCGACACACAAGGAGGGGGAAAATGAGGGAATTCACTAAAACAGAGGTAATAGAGAGTTATATTTGGATTTAGTGTTAAGACAGGGCGAGTGTTGTTATCCTCCCTGCTGCCAAGTGCTCAGTAAGTATGTAGACGTCATATTGAAAATTAGTTTCCATGTAGAAACCATGTGAGCTATAGAAGAGCTACTGTACAGATTAATCATCTCCTGGTATATGAGGCATGAAATACTGCACCTTTTTTAAATCTTATTATTGTCTTTTCTTCTTTATTTCCATTAGTTAATTAACTAGTTAATTTAAGTACATTTAAATTGATAATAAAATAGATAATGTGCAAAACTAAAAACTAAAACATTTAATAGCATTTATTTTATACGTAGGATTCAGACAGCAAAATGAGACCCCACCTGCCCCAATTAGATTGAGTGTAACTTGGACCTGGTCCGATAAGGCTGGTGGGTCGGGTCTCGGTTCCTCCCCCAGGAGCCGGTAATCAAACCACTGACTCCATGACGGAGGGTCACTCGCTTTGCCATCTAGCTAGCTGTCTTGAGCTAACGTCCACGGAACAAGTGGTAGATCCAACGCGGTGCATGTGATGCCTTTATGTGCCGTCAGAAACGTCACAATTACAGCAAAACAAAAACATTCTCAACACAAGGTCCAACTAACTCGTTGTTTCCTCCTCGTCTCTGTTTAATGAAGTCGGATATTGTGAATAGCCTCCTTCTGGTGACGTTACTCTCGCGAACGATCTGATTCTTTTCAACAGCTATTTGGTAATCCTACCATTATCCTAGTGATTATTTCACAGATAAACCCAGTGACCCCTACCCCCTAAAAAAGAAAGAAAAAAAAACGATGAGCCATGAGATCCGGCTCCCGTCACAACGACGTCATCCCATCACTACTTCCAGCCGTCCACTGTCTCCTGCTTGACGTCGACTTTGAATTGAACGTTAAATGTTGCCTACAATACTCACACACAGATCTTTGTTCTTACCTTTGGAACTATAAAACTTTGGTTAATACGTCAAACAACATACAGGGAAGACGCATCGTCTCAGAGATCCAACCTCATGTGTTCCTAAATTAAAATGTATCACCGTACGTCTACAAAACACCAAAAGGTCAAGTTCTGCAGAAGAACAGATGAGTGGGAAGAAAACAAACCTCTCAACTTGAACTTTGTTGAAGCACAATGAATGTAAAGCACCCCAACACACACACACACACACACACACACATGCACACACTCCTAAATGAAGTCTTCACCTACAGTTTGCCTGTGACACATCTTCATGACAGTAAACCTCAGGACGGGGGGTTGAGGCGGGAACATCCTTGAAGCGCACTTTCAGCAGCCTGGAATGGGCAGATAAGCGAAAGTAAGTCCGCTAAAAGTGAAATATGGGAAGAGTTGACATGTAACCCGAGCGCACTTCTCTCAAGAGCCCTGCTGGATCTCTGCCCCGGGGCTGCATCCAACAAGGTGAACGGGGGAATCCTAATGAAGCTGTGAGGACTCAATCAATACCAGCTCGGGAGGGGGGGGGGGTCTGCAGAGAGACAGAGGAGGGTGGAGGGTGTACGAGGAAGGCAAAGAAGACGAAAAAGGAGAGGGATGAATGAAGGGAGAGAAAGAGAGTAAGCATAAGAAAAGAAGCTGTAAAGAAAAAAGGAACAGTAATGATGGGGGGGGGGGCATTAAAGTATATATATATATATATATATATATATATATATACATATATATAGACAGAGAGAGAGAGAGAGATTGCAGTAGAAAGAGGAGTGAGTCTAAATCGAAGACACTTAAAGAAAGCCCATTGATTGTGGTCATGGCTGGCTGGGTCCTCCTATTTGGTTAGTCATCTATTTCTCCTGTATGCTGAGATCAAGCCTTTTCTCCTCCTCCTCCTCCTCCTCCTCTTTTATCTCTCCATCAGAGATGACTGGACCAACTAGACCTGCAACTTTCTATGGAGAGGAGGGCAAACTTATAATTACAACCTCCAACTTTCTACAAGCAAATTCTCTGGAGATCAGCAGGGGTCCGCGGACGGTTAACAGATGAGTCAACGTGAGGACTGTGATGTGTGATGTGTCAAGTAGTCAAACGTACAGACTCACACACACAAACACACTGATATATGAGGCAATATTGACCTTTTATTGATGTAAAACCTAGTCAGCAGTTAGAATAATTTCTGATTTTCTCCTGATAAAAATTCAAATCTGGGGCTAATTGTGGATAATTGGATCATTTCTAACAATGCCCAAATTTAAAGGGGTCAATAAGTACATTTGTGACCAAATAAGCAACAATAACACTTAAAGTTAGGAGGAAAAAAAAACATTCTTAAGTCATGAAAACCAAAACATACATTAAAGATGTAATCACTCAGATTCCAGCCCTGGTTGATTTGGTGACACCTGTGGTCGCTGATGGTAACAGCAAGTGTGCTTTAATGATCCATGTCCGGGACATTGGCCACTGGGGGCAGCAGAGACTACTCTGAGTGGCAGAAGAGCCACTCATGTATCTGTTTATGGCACACCAACACACACACAGTGGGCAGAGAAGATTTATTGCGCCACCTGGTGTTAACAAAGGTCAGTAATGTTGCTGCCTTTTCAATCACTCAAAGGCTCCGAGCAGCTTTTGTTCATATTTTCTCTGAATTTCTTGCCTGTAGTATGTAATTTCAATCCTGGGCAGGAAAGGCGGACTACGCCAGTAACAATGAAAACTACTACATAGAGAGGCAATTACACAATGCAAATACATTGAATGGCTAATGGCTAAAAATCTGCTTTGTGTAGTTTAATTTGATTGGCTGTAGGGTCACCAACAGTGATTATCACATTCAGATTTTGATTCTTAAATTGATCAATTCTGATTGGTGTGAGAAAATATCATAACCTAAAGCAGTGTTTCAATCTTTTCTTCATTCTGGTTCACTGGTGCACCTGTAACCACACCTGACAGTGATGTCACGGTGTACTGACACGCCCTGGAGTACACTTCAACAAGGTGAGAAATTAAACCACTGGAGGTCTTTACACAAGCATGGTTCTAAGTATACGTTCAGGGCCTTTAAAGATATTCAGAATTGGTGCAAAACTTTATTGGTCAGTCCAACTGTAAACACAAGTTTACAAGATTTTTAATAACAAGATGATTCATAACTTGCTAAAATAACTTTTAAAAATATCTATGGATCCTGTGGGTGGGGGGGGGGGGTGTAGTCAATGTTTTCCTGCCTCCATTCAGCAAAAGTTCATGAGGGCAGATCAGGATCAAAGCGCCACAGTCAGCTGTATCATATCATGAAATCATCCAATTAACACCTATAAGACATAAGACCCCGTGATCGGGAGGAGGGTAGGAAGGGGCAGAGAGACAGAGAGAGGGGGGTAGGAAAGATAGAAATAAGACTGGGGAACGAGAAAAGACAAGAAATGTTAACTGTGTAAATACAGTCGACAAAGACAGTTACAAAGTGAGAGGGTGAGCAAAGTGTATCAGCTGATAACCACACCGCCCAAAAAAAAAATCCCAAACTGCACTTTCAGGTATGAGAAGCCAGGACAAGAAAAAACAGTCCGTCTTGTTTTTTTATTGCAAAAAGAAATTGAAGTGGCAGCTATTGAGGTCCATCAATTATAGATTCCATCATGACTTGACGTGGCTGAGTTACCACTGCTGCTGAAACATGCTCACACACACACACACACACACACACACTGTGGGTGAGCCTCAACACCTTCCTGCTGCCCTCACTCACACTAATAAGCCTTTTGATCCCAGCTGAACAGATACACGTCCATAAACCCATGATACTGCATCATGTGGTTACCGAGGTACTTAGCCATCTGAGCCATAGATAAATTGGTTGCTGAAGGTGTGTGTGTGTGTGTGTGTGTGTGTGTGTAACCTCTGTGGATAAAAACTTGTGAAACACTTCCTTGCAACTCGAGTTACTGCGCAATTAAACAGGCACCATGAACATGGGCAAACTGGATTAGAAAGCTTAAATGCACACTGTATCCATCTGGAGGAAGCAGCTCAGCTACACTGATGTACTGTATATTATATAACATCTATTCTTCCATTAGTAAAGCATACAAGACACCATAAGTCCGTGTCCCTGAGGTCAGCTTTTTACCTTTTTCTGTTTATTTTGGGGCCTCCCCGCTGTAGTTTGTGTAACTCATATGTGTGCGTGTCTCTACGAATGTGACCGTATGTACGTTCACGGTGCCACTTAAAACCGCGCTTGCCACAGTGCATTAGCACGGCTTGTGGCGTGTTAACACCCGGCGCTGCGGCATTAAGTGTCGATGAGAGATGATACGGCTAATACGTGTTTATGTTCTGTCAGACAGCTTGCTCTGTGAAACTGTGTGTGTGTGTGTGAGAGAGAGAGAGAGAGTGAGTAAGAAGGGCGTGAAAGTCCTCCATCCAAACTATGTCAACTATTTAATTCTGTTCCTCTGAGAGACAGGGCATCTGTCAAACAGAGACTTCAGCTGTCCTCTGCCTCTTAGGCTTTCCCAGAATCCCCGTCTGTGTGTTTCTGCACACAGCTAGATCTGCTCGGTGTTGGGCGGTATCGCCTTACTAACGCATTACAGTGATGTGGTTTCTTTTTTCAGTAACGAGTAGTGACATTTTGGGGGTCCTGGGAAGTCCGTTTTTTAATGAACCTTCCTTAAAATAAAATCAATCTTAGATTTAATCCCAACCTGACTTCTTCTGCGATAGTAAACCTCAAACCAACTTCACCCTAACCTGTTATCTCTGAGACCCCTAACCATAACCTGACGTTATCCCAAGTTAAACCTAACCTAACCTCAGCCACGGACGGCAGCGCTGCAGAAAATAACATTTCGAGGAAACAGATTTTCCGTAACTTTCGATCTGTTTTAGTCTCTTAAGTGTGTTTTTTTGTGTACTTTTTATATAAAAAATACTTCTAATTCTTATTGACACAGTGCTTGTCTGCTGTGTGTTTCTGCACCTTTCGGTCTTTGCTGCTGTGACTTGTAAATTTCCCCACTGTGGGATAAATAAAGTCTAAGTCTAAGATGTGTTAGCATAGCGCAGGGGCTATAGGTGCGGTGGCAGCTAGTCTCCGCCAAAAGAGGAAAAATAGACTTTAAAGATGCTCCAAATTTGTCTTACTGACATGTTGTTTCTCAGGACTTTTGTTCAGCGTTCGAGGCTGCGTGAACCTGCAGCTTCACTGTGAGAACAAGACTTCCACGGTGTGTGAAGTCATCGCAGCTAAGCTAGCTGTTGGACACTAAATATTACCTCTAAACTGCTAACTACTTGTTAATCTACAATGTCTCACTTTTTGTTTTAGCATGTGTTAAATACACATTTAACACATGCTAGCTGCTGGGCAATATAACCAGTAATGAACGTTTTGTCAGGGACTGCCAAGGTTTCTGGAAGCTGGAAATGTCCCGGTTTTCAACATTTACCACCAGATTGTCGTGGGTTTTTACCACAATTAAAATAATAATTATAACAATACACTTGTTTTCAGCGCTTACATAGACGTTTATCACGTTCTGTCCCACTCGTTATTCCTCCTAATCTAGTCTAAAAACATAAACCAAGCAAGTCGGTCTTACTCCTTCCTTTGTAAACTGTCCCCCATCCTGATGAAAACGCCTAATGTTGCGTATGTGCGCGTGCATGAACGTGCGGTACACATAATGGTCCCTGTTTGGGGGTTTGAAAATATGGGCACCCTAAGCTAACTACTTCTACTGATGAGTAATCATTAACCTAAAGTAATTACTTAGTAATAGGAAGGAGTAATAGATTACATTACTACTACGTAGCCATCTACTTGCTGTCAAAAATCGCGGAGGTGTGAAAAATGTCTACCGGACATTCACAGTCTCGAGTATGAACATGTACAATTTCAATCTAAGGTGGCCACAACCTCAAACACACTCTGTCCACTTGAGCCTAATTCCTTCAAGTCGGTTAAGTTTACATAAAGTCTAAATCGTGTCATGCTCCCATTATCGAGGCAACATGTGTGCAGTGTTAACTCCTGCGCGTGTTTGGACATGTACGTTCAACATCACCTTCCTATACTCTTAATTCACCCGCGGTATTAGCGCAGCGCGTATGTCTATGTTAATGGTGTTATGTCTAATAACCGTGATTTGTTATGATGTGGCTGTAAACTGTGGGAGGACAGAAGACGAGGGGATGTGGAGGCAGGGATGGTGCTGAGAGAGGGTTTGAGTGTGTGTGTGTGTGAGCATCACATCTACATCTGTCCTGCACTTTATGCACTTTATGTGTGTGTGTGTGTGTGTGTGACAGTCCAATGACGCAGCATCAGGAGATGACAGGGTCAGGACACATCTATCGGGGGATGATGACTTCATTACCTCTTGAAAGATAAATGGAAACATCTCTTCCTCCACTCAGGGTGAGAGTGTAAACCTCTCGGAGAAGGAACTATTGAATCATACTAATCGTAATACTTTTTTTATTTATTTTTTGCTTGACCTATGCTGGGGGCTCGGCAGGGCGTGCTTTGTTTGCCGTAGCCATTGATTTACTCTCATTGTTTCGACAACCCGCCCCCCCCCCCCCCCACATCCCTTTTAGCAGGGACAGAGAAAAACAGGAGCTATGGATTTGTAATAATAATTCAAAACAGTGCTATAGATTTCTGCTGTAAAGCCAAGCTCACTGGCAGAATTGAGACTTATTGATCTTATACCCATGGCGCTCCTCATTGGCATCAACAATAGAAAAGAGCATCAGAATTTATTTTAGGGGGTGAAACAAGCCATGCAGAGCTGTGCCATTATTCCATCTATTTACTTCTCACTTTAACTTTCCCCCTATTCGCCTCCTTCACTCACTTTGCCTTTTGGTTCTTCATCCATATTTTACCCCGACACTTCTGTCTTGCCAAAATAAAACCAGTGTCACTAAAATAATCTTCCTGGAACACAGTTGAATACACTCCACACTAAAGGCCTGGTCGCGCCAGCTTTTTAAAAGCAGAAAACTTGATGATGAAAATGACTTCATCTAAATGGAATCGTCGCATTTTGTGGATTCGCTTCGCGTTCGTTTTTCGTGTCAAGTTAAAATTTGTTGAACTCTGACCTGCAACTTTACGCTGTTGGCCATTAACAAGCCATCTTGAGGAGACAGGAGTGGATGGTACAAATGTCTTTTGAATAAACTGTAAACATATTGTCCGTTAGCGACCAAGCTAAGATGCTAACTAACTGACAGTTAGCAAGCAGTTAACATGCTCATTAGCTAGGAGAGCTATTTTCCCCTCTTCAACCAAACTCTTTACTGAATGAAATGATGTACAATGCTGAGAACTGAATGCCAGCGGGAGTAAACCCACAGTACAGAAACACAAAAGACAAAGAAGCTTAAGGAGCTGTTGTTACAACTAGCGCTAGTTTGCTAGCTTGTTAGCAGTGCGAGTTGTCACTACATCACCAAACTTCTAAAATCAAATATTTCGCAAATGAATTTTGCTTTGCCACTTTCTGATGTGACCAGGCCTTAAGTAATATATGTGTGTGTGTGTGTGTGTGTGTGTGTGTGTGTCATTGCTGATTGAATATTAAATGACCTTGAAACATGGCTAAGCCACGTCCTAGATTATTACAAGGCTTCACCAAAAACACAAGTAAAAAACACAGAAAAGGAAACACTGGCAAAGTTAGGAGTCGGAAAAGTCAACAGCAGAAACGAGGAATAAATTGAGGTATTTTGTCGAAGAGGCAGAAACAATAATTAACTGTGATTACACCGCTGCGAGTTCAAGGTGAGTCAGACACAGTTGAAACTATCAAGCGTGTAACTTGCAAATGATTTCAGAGCAAAAGGGCTGCTGTCTCGTGGTGAGTGGCACTCATTAAGGTGCTGTCTCTGCTTTGTTTAGCCAAGACTGAAATAGTTTGGGCCCCATTAGCCGGCTGGTTTGATGGGAGATTATTGCTTTTGAGAGTTCTCACTTTGTTCCCTCTTATGTGACCTTGAATGGATTTATACTTAAATTAAATTCTCTTTCAATATGTGACTTCTCACTTCAACAGTATACGCTGTTGTGTAATGTGATGCTTCTTTCTCCTTGAAAAACTGAACTAACTAAAGATGATAAAAGAAAGTAACGAGGACATCAAAACCTACCATTCGTCTTCAGCGCTCCATTACAACATGCCCTCCTTTGCCCTTTATGTACTGTAGCACGTCTCTGATAATCTTTGCTTTAATGCATTAATCTTGTGAAGCTGATGTATTCATCCTCCTCACTCCACCCACAGTGGTAGAAGTGAACTTTTGTCTCAGTGTGCTGTCTGAGACAAAGCCATCTGTGGTGAGGCTGCTCCTCGCCAAGTTGGGAGTTCTTCTGATGTGTTTCTCTACAGCCACGTTGGTGTGAATGTGCCATAGAGCCTCGTGTGTCAGAATCCCTCTGCATTGTATTTTAACGCTGAAAGGCGGGGTGTACTTGAAACTAATTAGTGTTTTTGTTTGAAGCATACTGACACCTTCATTCTTCCACGTTTCAAGATTAAACTTGAAATGTCTCATTTCCGTGTAATGCATGGCTAATGACCTATCAGGGTTTTGAGTCCACCTTTAGAATCACACGCGAGGTCTAAAAGGGAACAAGGAATGTGCGAAGAATCCGAGTTAGGCGTCTCTTTGGATCTCTCTGCCTGCTCGTCACTGTCTGTGCTCTGCGAGAATGAAATCACGGCGGCTGTATTGGCTTTCTGGAACAGTCCTCAGCCCTGAATGGGAAGGTCACCCACAGCGTGGACGAGAGAGATTCAATTTAAAATCTGTACAGCTCACTGAGGAACACTCATCCTGTGCAAGTGTGTGTGTGTGTGTGTGAGGGAGATACTGACATGCACACACAGTCATGCAGTACAGTGTCTTCAAATCAAAATTTGACACCACACCTACGGTACATTTCTGCAATCACGCTAGCAGGACTGCAAATAATTTTGATGAAACGCTTGCAGTTCTATTCTCGGCTGAAGAAATCAGCTTCGTTGTTACTCATAAACACATGACGCATACCAACACACACACACAGCCTTGCACAGGGCCTAGAGTGGCGCCGTCCGGGGCTGTGGAGGAACAGGTACTGTCGCCCATGGGTTGTATGCTCAAATCCACCGGGGGCCAATTGGGAGATTGTCCCCCTCGGCCAGGAACCTGCCTACAAAGACAGGAAGTGGAACCCTTCCACCTGATACCGCAGCACTGCGGGGCCCCGGGGGAGAAACATTTCAGCGTGACGCCTGTGATGGATTTGCTGCTATTCCCAAAACGTGTTTACCTAGGCGCACACAGACGGTAAGCAGCCGGCTGCTGAGCATACAATGGAGGCAAACAAGGCAGAGTGCAGCAGAGGCTGTGCAGCAAATAAGGCCATGCTTCAAGTAGAAAGTTGCGAGGCACGCGGTGGGGGGAGGGAGGGGGAGGCTTTTGGAGTCATTACTCATTGTTGTGTGTTGTCAAATGAGATTAACCCTTTCATCTGTTCAAGCCGAGCAGCCATGGAGCAGTTCTCACTTCAGTGACAGCCTGGCTCGTTCCCCTTTCTTCTCTCTTTTTCTTTGATGCAGTTCCAGTCCAGCAAACAAACTCACCGTGTCCTTTCATCAGGCAGCGGCGCGCCATAAAATATGACTGGTGTGGCCCGCACAGCAGCAGGCCGGAGTCCATTCAGCATCGCGGGTCAGAGTCTAACGCGGGACCTCTGTCACAGGTCGAACACAACCACCCTTCCTCCTGTAAGACCTGTCACTGAGAAACGCTCTCTGATAAAAGACACAGGAATGAAAAGGAATTACTGTAATCAATCAACAAAAGGTTCAGATGGATGCTTTCTGTAAGCCACCATGGGTATATTATTATATACAGCTGAACGCGAAAGAGCAGTGTGGGGTCTATACAACATGACCTTGAATATGAATACAGTATCATTAAGAAATGGGCACTGTCAGGGGCGATGACTCATGACTCCTAAAGTGGTGCTATTGGTTGAAAACTGCATTTGAGCTTTAGTTCATGCTGGAGAGGCTGACAAAGTCCTGCTGCAGCCTTCACAACAGATCAACAACAGACAAAATACTATGGGACACAGTCAGATAATACTGTAGGATATTTAAGTATAGCTCATGCTGCTCACACTAATTAAATAAAGATATCGTGGGTGACAGTAAAACGACAGAAAAGAAAAATATACATATAACCTACCTCAGCCACCTGGAGGTGGAGGAGGTGTAGCATCCGCAGCACTTCCTGCAGCTATGCATGCACTAATACCACACATAAAAATAACTATTGGGAGTCAGACACTGTGGGAATATATTACTATACAGTGCACTTTATTTACCCTCCGCCATTTTATTTCAGTGTCCGAATTCTGAGTGTGAAACGTTTGCTCTATACAGTGCATGGCATGTGCACTACTTTCTGCTAACAATCCCACAATGCAAGATGCAAAATGACAGTTGTGTGACACTACAGCTGTCAGTGATGAGGACTGATTTATCTCCACGATCTCAGTTTACTGTTTAGAGTACGTGTGAGGGATTCTGGACTCAGGGGGACCAGCTGATTCACCAGCTGATTCACACCTGGTACTAACTGTTGTCTCCTGACTTCTTTACCTACTCCTGATGCTGGTGGTGAAGTGAAAACCTCTTCAAACCTCAACCTCTTGAAAGTCTTTCAGCTCTCCCAGTGTTGGCCCTTTTAACATTGTCCTTTTAAAGCTGCGTTAGCAGCCACAAGTTTGTAAAACAGCACTAAGTCCTTTTAATTGAATAGGCCTAATAATTAAATTCATGCTTTCAAGTCTCAAATAAGGTCTTTAGGGGGTCTTAACACTTAATTCTGATTCAAGTCCAAGTCTCAAGACACCAATAAGTGCCACTGAAAACATACTTTTGAGTATCTCGTAAGTGATGTCATAACGTGTTAAGAAGTACAAGGAGGCAACAGTCGACCCTGAATCTCGTCAGTAATCTCATGAACATGAACATGAAACTGATTTTTCTGTGAAACTCAGTGCAGAACTTAGACGGTCAGTTTGCCCCAAAATACACAAGCGCATTTTCTCATTAGCTGTAGGCGTATCTAGCCGCACCATACCACCTCTGAAGTTTGAGTGGAGCTGAATGGAGTCTCAAATCATTCAAAGAATACATTGGAAACACCAGATGTATTACTTTTGGTAGAAGTGAGTTCCTGCACACTGTATTGAGTAAGTGGGTGAAATCTTAGAGACTGAAATCAGATAAACTCCAAACTACCAGCGTGGCTAGATACCACGAGAGGTAAGCGAGAAATCAGTCTTTGATTGATTTGAGTGAACTGACCCTTTCAGACCAGAGCCAACGCATCTGCCCCCCCCCTCCATGCGATCCATCTGCAGCCTTCTACTTCATCACATTTTCCTCCCGTCTCTCCTCTCTGTCCTCGCTCCCTCTCCTCCTGTCGTCTCTCCTCTCAGCAGCATGTTGTACAGTCTGGGTCTCTCTCTGGGGGCTGCACTCTGTGTGTATGTGCCTGGGATGGCAGACAGGCCTGACCCATTTACCAAGCGCTGTCCCACCCCACCCCCCTCCTTCACTCCATCTCTCGCTACCCGTTGTCGACTGGCTGTACATTTGTATGCATCTCTATCACTCGGCCGCGTGTTTGGTATGTATGCCTGTTCCATTCGTCCATCTCATTCATTTTCCCTCTCTTTCTGTTTTTCCCTCTAGACTGATGAGTGGTGGTGGTGGGGGGGGGGGGGGGGTCTTTATCCATTTGCATTGAGAGGGAGTTTTACAGGATGCCACTCACATACTCCCAATCCCAATGCTAGAGAAACACTCAGACATTCAGCATGCAACGTCTTGAGAGAGAAGATGAAGACAGGCGAGTGGCGATAATACAGGCACGTATATCACCGAAGACAGGCAAGAGACGTCAGGATGGACATCAGGGTGTGTGTGTGTGCGTGCTGCTGGTATACCAGCAACCAGAGTGACAGACACACACACACACACACACACACACACTCATTGACAAAAAAAAAAAACATGGCAGCCAGACACACCTGAAGAAAAAGTGTTTAAAAACTGTGCAGAAAGAAGAAAAGTAAAACGCACAAACTGTTTTTTATTGAGTGTGTGTGTGTGTGTGTGTTGTGATGGATGGCCGACTGAACGAGCCCTTGATAGAGGAACGAGGCAGTAATGACCAAACTCAATTAGCCCGGCTGTGTGTGCGTCTGTGTGGGGCGAAGCCTCTGGCCCGTCACTTACAGCTCAGAGAGTCTCATAAATCCTGATTATTTAAGCTAACGAGAGCTCGCCCTCGTCTCAATAAATCACAAACAGGTAAGCACACAAACAAGGAGCATCAGACGCAACCTGCGTTCATTCGACACTCGCATGGAGATACATAAGTATGCATGGTAGCGGGTTGTTTGCTTGAGTAAAGGGCTTAATAAAGCCTCACATCTGAGAAAACAACCGGTGGCACAGTCTAGACACTGACAGACAGGACACACACACACACACACACACACTCTGCACACCCCAATTAGCTGACCCTAAATTTAACACACACACTCTTTGGGTCTCTCCCACACACGTCCCTTCTGTCACCTCATCTCCCAAAAATGTCTCCTTATGTGCCAAAAATACCACTTTTCCTTGTTAGACGAAGCTACAGCCGGCAGCCGGTTAGCTTAGCTTAGCACAAAGACTGGAGACGGGGAGACAGCTAGCCTGGCTCTGTCCAGAAGTTACAAATTCCACCGACCAGCACGTCTAAAACTCACTAATCCCATGTTTTATCTTGCTTGTTTAATCCTTCGAAGTGACAAAGTTGTGGTTTTAAAGGGGTTATGTGCTGGACTAGTTCTTAGCTAACAGGTTAGCAATGCAGTGACTTGCAACAACATCTAACATGTTATTTGGTGAGCGGGCCACGCTTTGTTCATATTTACCGTACAGATGTGAGAGTATGGTATCGATCTTCTTGTCTAAATGTCAGCTAGAATAGCATATAAGTGCAAAGATCTTCATGCAGGTGGCATCAAGATCCCAAAGCGTTGAATATCAGATTTCCAAAATAATCTCACTTTGATGAGATTTATGCAGGGGATCCCAATGTTGCCGTCTGCGCAGCGTATGGGAAGATAATAGCCGTGAGAGTGAAGCCTATAATGTGTCATTCTCACACATGCTCCAACTGGCTCATTTCTTCTGAATTGTAGTGGACTGGAGCTCGGAGAACCCACCGTGGGAAGCTGGAGTCATTTTTAGTGGTGGCATTAGTCTGAACCAGAGCTGCTCCCTCTGGTCAACACTTGGCTTCCCTCACCCAGAGTCTGGTAGCCGTTGTTCCTCCTCCGAAACCTCTCTTCACAACATGAAATCTAATCCCTCTCTTTAATTCCTCCGACCTGTGGCTTGAACTGTGGTTTTGGAGAGTGGAGAGTCCGGGGCTGATTCCATGAGGTTAATGTTGAACCGTAACCGCAGCCTCTCCCTCTCTTCCATCTTTGCTTCTTCTCAGAGTCGACCACAATGCTTCTTCTCCTACTGTCGGAGCTGTCAGTCATCCGTCTTCCCATCATCTCTCTCCACACACACACACACACACACACACACAGTGTTGCTATTGATACTGGACAGCCTGGGTGTGTTTGGAAATCTATATGCAGGATTTTGTAGCCAGACTGGGTCAAGTGCACATTGTTCTGGGGCCACACAAACAGGCTGACATACACACTGGGCCAAGCGAAAGCACACATACACACACACACACACACAATACTTTCACCTTGATCTGTCTTTTCCCCTTCTCCTCACACACACACACACACACACACACACACACACACACACACTGAGAGACAGCAGTGTATAAGCCAAAGCCGGAGGCAGCGTAACAACATCAAAGATTGAGCGAGTTGCGGCGGGAGGAAATTGCTGCTCCACCTCGGTCTGGCGGGATGACATCAGAGGCGTGGGTGGTAGAGGGGTGTCAGGGCCTGGAGGGAGAGGCGTTGGTGGGAGAGGGCAGGACAGGAGGAGGGGGGTAATCGGCCCGGGCCGGGGAGGGTTAGCTCCTATCATTAACAACCCTGACGTCATGGCATAACACGGGAAATGGCCCGGGAGACGGTTTGGATGTGACCGGGGAAAGTTTGGGAATAAATTTGCATCGACTTATGCGTTTTTGCCTCAACTTTGGGATTGAGATGTGAACTGAAGTTTAGGGTGTGACTCCGTAACAGAAGGGAATGTAATTTTCTTTTAATCCACTGGTCGTGGGAGTTCAAATATTGTCATACTTCTTATATCCAGGAAAGGAAAATTACACTTTTAGTTTAGTTATAAGAAAATCTTCATTAGAAGCTCCTTAAAATTCATACAAAACACAAATCTCGCAACTTCCTTAAAAGTCCGGCACGCCTGCCCTCGACCCCTAACAAAATGAAAACTCTTGCCCCAGCAGACAGCATTAGTAATCTGTCTACAGCATCAATTGTGTCTTCATTTATTCACTAGCAAATAGCCCTCTACTGCCTGGACAGATATAATGTCCATACGTGGCAGATGTAATTTACCCATCTCTCTCTTGTTATTGCATTTTTCCAGTCAATACTCTCCTGATCCTGAGGATTCTGAAAGGAAAACAGCAGTGCGAGCACGCCGAGGCACTTTTGAAAATGAGCTGTAGAATTGATATCTTGTCAGCGACGTATTATGTTCCTAATGATGATGACACACGACTCGTCTAGTGGTGGAGGAACAGGCACTCAAGGTTTTTACATTTATATAAATGTATTGACGATGTGCTGTGCCCCTGCAGCACTGTTGACAAAGTGGATAACTGATAGCAGCAGATGGGTTAGACTGGGTATGCATGAGGTTTGTGGAGCTAATACGCCATCTAGTGGTAGATTCACATAAGAGACAGCAAGTGAAAAATGTCCTTTAATTTTCACTTCAGTGTTCGGTCTTATACATACACATGTCATATATGCATATATATGTAGCACGTAGCTTTATACCACCAGGAAAACATTTCTCAGCAAAACAACTGATATAAAAATGTCTTCCCATAATGAACCTTTATTAGATTCATTTTCCCACAAGCAACAAATAATGGAATGTGATCAGTTATATCACCCATTAATATAAATACAGTAGTCGTACTGTAGTGTTGAATTAATGTAAGGAGATACAACTTTCAAAGTACCGCAGTGAATTTTACAAAAAGTAGTTGTGTCAAAGTGGAAATAATCCCTCCTGTTAAACAGACTACTGCAATGAATACACATTCAAACCAAAATATATGTTAAGTGACATATGAGTCATATTAAGAAATGTGGGCCAAACCAGCCTAAAGTGGAATTTATTGTACACAAAATATTTTCCAGGAATGATTAATCCAGCACATTATTTCCAGCTTCAATATTCCCTTTTCTTGCAGGAAACATTTGGGAATAATTGGGAAACATTTTACAATTCCATGGTATTATGGAACGTAAGAATAAAGTGGCTCCGTGCCATACGACGTCCCTTGAATGACTTATGTCTTACAGATACGCTTGAGAAAACATACATTACAACAAAGAAGTAGAAAGGTTAGAAAGTGAAGACCTCCGACCGAGATATGAATTACAGTACTGTGTGTGTCTGCCACTCACTTTGTGCTCGGGAATGTCAAGGACTACATTTAAAAATGTGTGGAATTTTAAGACACCATGAGCAGCATAAAAGTGCACCATCTTCAAAAGTGGAAAACAACTAAAAAAAAAAGCAAACAAGGACAGTACAACCATCTGCCAACTCTGCATCCTTACTCAGTCACCCTCCTCTCCATCTGTCCATCTGTCAACCAGGGCGCCTGTAGCAGGCCTCCTGGTAGGAAGTAGCGTTGACAACACTGAACATGTCTCTCCTGACAAAAGACAGGAAGTTCTTCAGAGGGCAGAGGGGCTGGCTGGCGTGGCGGTCCTGGGAGCGACAGAAGGTGGTGTGAAATGTCACATCCTCGCCGTTGTACAGCACCCTGATGAACAGTTCCCCGTCTTTCGCCTTCGCCTTCTCACCTTTGCCAGCTCTCTTCTTTGGCCGTCCTTGCATCGCTGGGGGACTCTTCCACAGCTCAAAGACTACCCTCGCTGCAAAACGCGGAAAGCGGGCCTCCTCCAGTCCCAGAGCGCTCAGCAAAGGGGCCACGGTAACGTCGTGGGCCGAGGAGAGGGTGAAGATCTCCTCGCCCCCTGCACGAGGCTGACGGCCAGCCTCACTGTCCTTGGCAACGCGCTCCATCTTGGCGGCAGTTCGGTTGAGGTAGGGGTACATGGCCAGGATGGCGTATTTATGGTACAGCCCCACTCTTCTCCGATCCACCTCGTCATCTAGCTGCTGTCGACGAATCACAGCAAACTGTGCCATCGTCAGACATCCACTTGTGCCAACGTCTCCCGCGGCAACGCATGGGAAAGAAATGCCGTGGCACAGGTGGCACAGCAGGGAGTCTATAGGGTTTGCCGCTCGGAGCTGGCGGGTGAGCAGACCCAAAGTCCGTGCCATATCAGCGTAAGTCCTCTCCAGTTCGGTATCACTCACTCTGAGCCGATACTGCCTCCTCTGCTCCTCCTCCAGGTATCTGTTCCTGGCCGGGCAGTCGCAGGCCGAGCCGCAGAACAACGTGCTCCACTGGTGCCGCACCGTCACTTTGGTCCAATCAAAGCCCGGGAGGAAGCCATAGAGGAAGGACAGTCCGCTCTGAAGAGTGCGGCTCTTACCTGTGGTCTCAACCCACACCTGGCGGGGCGACCAGTTGGCGGGGAGGAGATTGTGACGCTTGTAGGCTTGGTGGAGCTGCTGGCCGTTGCGCAGGTGTTGCACCACACCTGGAAAAGAACGGAAACGTAACGTTTCAAGCTGAATGTTCACAGGTATAAATTATCGGTCTACGAGAGTTCAGCTTTGGTTGAGATGAGTAGAAACCCGTCTGGTCTTGGTGGCGAGGTCTTCTTTGCCTACCTGTCTGCGTGAGCTCTCCCATCTCACAGGCGCTGTGGTTGGGCAGGCGGGGAACAGAGCTCAGTGGTGACTCCCAATGGCCACGCCCTCCCAGGCCCATGTGACTGATGAAGGCGCTCAGCAGGGGGTGAGAAGGCTTCCTGGGGGAAGAAGGTGAAGTGTCGTATAGCGTGCATTATTTTCAGATAACCGCACAGCCTCATCAGCATTCTAAATGTATAGTAAGAGTGACGGAGATGTTCATTTCTGCTGTTGTGGCATTTTGTTGGAAAAATGTAATTAATTCCAAGGCTGACAAAGACGAGACGGTGCCAACAGAAAGTTTTAACTGAAACAACAGTTTTATTTTGACCACTGGCAAGCATCCAAGGTATAAGCAGAACTTCAACCCATACTGTAAAATAATGCACCATGTATATGAATATGAACAATATTTTGAAGCGAAGATGATGTAGTTTCACACACCGTCACTCGGAAGCTTCCTATTGAAACCGCAGCTACAACTGTTTCATTGTCACTGTGGATTTAAAGCCTGTGGGTCTAAACTCAACCAACAACAAACAAATACTTTAACAAACATGCTGGATGAGGCACAAATACTTATACTCATTATTTATAGTATTTATAGTCGTTATTCGGTCAGGCAAACTAGCTTCAAATGAGTCTACACAATTAAGCTGTGTAATTCAGCGGATCGCCCACAGTCCTCTTCTCGTGCTAAGAAACTCTTCACAGAAGACGTATTGACATGTCACAGAAAAAAGAAAAGCACAGGCGTAAACAATAAAATGAATGATGGCTGAATTCCATTTAGGGTATTGATATTGTGCATGCTGGAACATACAGATTGGCATTTGTCACTACTCGATTTAACAATTATTTTATCAATCAATAAAACTTATCATCTTATTAGTCAATAATGACGATAAACACAGTGACGGCCAATGATGATGATATTTACACTTTCAATATGTAACTGCATGTGCGGGCCACTTCCCACGTCTACCACCAGGTGTCTCTCTAACACAACACTGCTGGACTACAGCACTGTTCAATATGTGTGGGAGGGAATATGGGAGATGGAGATAGAAAAAGATGAAAGAATTTGTGGCTTTGGGACACACACTCACATATATACACACATATGCGAGCACAAACACACACACACACACACACACATGGGGATGAGGGCAGCAAGAGGAGCAGTCGGTGATCTAATAGATTAGAGATGATTGAAGATTACAGTTTAATATAACAAATCTGTGGGGGCTGCAGCTCAACTCGCTCAGATTAAAAAGGAACACACACGCACACACACACACTGTTTCCATAGTGATCATGAACTGGTTCAGGAACACGCAACAAAAAAAAAAAAGACCTTCTGTCATTAAATCAAGCTCTTGATTGTTGTGACTGACTGAGAAATTAATCTGGCGTCTACAGCGTCATTGTAAGAGGACAATGTCCCCTTCTTTGTCAAAATAAAAGCTTCAAAGCACCACTCTGATTTCCGATGAAGGCACTAGACTACACTTTCTATTTCTGTGGGAATCGTTTCCTTTTGTTGTCACCATCTATCCACTCGCCTGCCTCTGCTTTATCACACTTTGATATTCACTTACACAGTAATATCTGCACCACGAGGCGCGTGAACACAAGGGAGAGGGGAATTGAGCGAGACCAGTGCTCCACTCTGCTGTCATCAGCAGATCAGTTTGCTGAGGGGAGTTCGGGACAATCTAGATTTAATTGGCTACACTGGGAGACTGGATGTCAGCGGATGGGGACACTAGCGTGGACAAAGAGCCAGCCAGGCTGTCTATTAGGCTGATTGTTGCTAACCAAAAGATTACAGAGCCCAATTACATTAAGCAGGGATTATTATCACTGGGTAGGACAGGAAAAGAGATTAGCGAGGAGGGAGGAAGGGATAGAGAGAGATGAGGAAAAAGAGGTAGGATAAATGAGGGGGAGGAATAAACAGAAAAGGAAATGAGATGGTGGGGTCTAAACTCGGGGAGAGTGCAAGACAGAAATTTAAGGAAAAGGAATGACTATGAGCACAAAGACCAAAACCTTCACAGAGAGTGTGTTGGTGGAAGACGAAGAAGAAGGAGAGAGAGGAGATGAAGAGAGCTCAGCTAACCGCAGACGGAGACAGTGGGTCGACAAGCTGGTGCCAACACACACACACACACACACACACACACACACACACACACACACACACACACACACACACACACACACACACACACACACACACACACACACACACACACACACACACACACACACAGCTCTCTGTAAGGAGCCCTGGGCATATGTTAGTTCAGATCCCTGTAATTACACCCTGGTCTAGGGTCTAAATAAAAAACAGAACTACCTACATTATTACGAGGACACAGAAATATGAAATAGGCTTTTAATATTTAAACTCCCTGCAAACCACAAATAATCCAAACACAGTGTGCCGCTGATCTCATCCCGCCTCAGTGTGGTAGCTCATTAATAATCTTTCAGAGCTTTCAAAAACGTTGGTGTATCAGTAAAAACTAAATACAACAAAGTGCAACTTAAGACAGACTTCATGAAGCACTTCACTTCCACTTCACTGAAGACTCTAAAAATAGCAGCAGACTAAAACATCTTGTTTTCCACTGTTTGAGGTTCGGCTGGCTCGTTTTTAATGACATCATCTTGTTGCGCCCTCTTCTCCTGCAACTGTTTAACGGTACCTGACTGGAGAATTACTGCCACCGAAAGTCTTTTTTGTGCTTCATTCAGATGGAAACAATGCTACCGAAGTTGTTAGAATTGATGCTCTGGGAAACTTGAACATCTGTACCACATTTCATGACAATCCATGTAATAGTTTTCAAGACATTTCACTCTGAACCACTAATATTAACCTCATGGTGGCGCTAGAAAAGTCGAGATCACCAAAGTCAGTAGGATTCATACTCTGGGTACCATGAATGTCTGTACAGAATTTCACAGCAATCCATGCAGCAGTTGTTGAGACATTTCAGTCTGGACCATTATTGACATTGCCTAACAAATAAATTATGCCAAATAATGTAAATACCACAAAGGGAGGAGATGTTTGCTCATGGGCACATTGGTTTTAGTTGACGGAGGGAAGAGTCCGTGTCATTTCTGTCAGTTTCCGAATGGAACCCAGCCTCCATCATAAGAGGCTTGTGTGCTGGACGGCTTATTTTCTGCTCAAGTTCAAAGATCAAAAGGTATAAAAAATATATTTAATAATTAGATGTGCATAGCAGCTCAACTGCATCCTATCAATCTGAAATGTAAGTGTGTGTGTACACGGTGCCAGCTCTAAAGATTACAGCGGGGCTGCTCCGTCCAGATGTGCAAAGCTGATGTGGCTGCAGTGAAAGCTTTGGGCAAAATTAAGTCATTGGCTAAATCTGAACTCAGGTACACGGCCCAAAAAAGGGGATTGGTCACAGGGAATTTATTGACCATATGGTCTAAATAAACCCTCCAATGTGGGTCCACATCAAACCCACCTCACCAAGCTACACCTTCTGACTTCAAAGATAGCACAGTTTGTTATCACTGCACGTGTGCATCCACACGAAGAGCTTGCATGAATTGAAGTTAATGTATACACACAGAAACTGGGTGTGAAAGTGCTGATTAAGACTTCTTCTGCGGCTGTGCGGAGTACAGAGGCATGCTGGCTTTTAATAACCTCCTATCAGGAACTCTCATCTCGCCCTCTTGAAAGAGCAGCAGAGCCAGGGTGCAGCTGAGAGAAAGCAGCATAATGAATTAAAAAAGATAACAATATTCATTTGAGCGTGTGTGTGTGTATTTTGCACCGTCATTTCAGTAGGGTGTAGCCTTACCAGAGCTGCCAAGTGAGCATGTTGCTCAAATCAAGCGAGATAGGACCGTCAACAGACCACACACGCACATGCAAATGTGCCTTTACATGTGTGTATCCATTTGCACCGAAGCACAGCAGAACAGATGCAGCAAATCAAACCCCACCCGCTGTCGCTGACACATGCAATAACATGGGAAACCGTGCAAGTGTATCTTCGGCGGCATTCTCACGTTTAATGCCTACACACATCCTGATTTTTCACATGTAAAACAAATTCATTTAGTCACCGCTTCGTGTAAGCCTCACAAATACCACAGGAAATAAATCATCTAGAGCTACTTCCTATCGAACACACTGAGCTCATTTTCTGACAGCTGCTATCAAGCAGGCAGTTTTTGTAGGAGGATATGAGAAGCTGTTGCAGTAATTGGTGTCTCACTCCTCTCTCACTTTCCAGCAGGTCTTCTTGTTAGGGGGGAGAGAGAGGAAGCTGGGGCTCTGCTCGGGAAGCCAGCTTAAATCCCGGCGGCATGTTGTGACCTTTACTCTGGCCTGGATTAATTGAAACTGTGGGCATAAAGCCTTCATCTTCAGACTCTGGTAACCAATGAAAAGTGTAAGAGTGCCCTTCAGCTTTTTGTTTTTTCGCTTCATTTGTTGCATAAGCATAATGGGGCAAAGCACCACG
Organism: Enoplosus armatus; assembly: GCF_043641665.1. Taxonomy (NCBI): domain Eukaryota; kingdom Metazoa; phylum Chordata; class Actinopteri; order Centrarchiformes; family Enoplosidae; genus Enoplosus; species Enoplosus armatus. The sequence goes on along the minus strand of NC_092184.1, from coordinate 24,208,352 downwards.
GACACCTCGCAATATGGTGCAATTAAACGTATCATACCCTCCACTTCATATCCACATGTATCCATCCAGCAAACCTTTGCTGTTTATACTGTCGTATGTACATCTGTTATACTGTCTGTTGTTTTATTCTCTTGCTTATTCTTGTTTTTCTTATTTTTATACATGCAGTTTGTTGGATTTTTAGGGTGCCATCTATCGGCTACTACATATTAAAATTAGCTTCAAGGCTAGTAGTATTAACTCATCACAACGGTAGTTTTTATAGCAGGGTGATTGGGTTGGCCTGTATTATACTTATGAATACCTAATATATAATTAGGTATTCATGATAAATTCATGAACTTGCAGTGTTGCACTGATTGTTTCTGTTTGCAGTAAATTTCTTTACGCCACGTAGTCGTTTAGTGAATGTTTTTCTTAATTAATGAATTTTCCTGTTCAACTTATTTGCAGCAGTTTTTTTTATTGTTGTTTTTTTCTAAATGCAACACGTGTGTTGTTTAAGTGGAGAAGAAGTTTTCTTCATCGCTTGTCTTTTGTCCTTTTTGCATGTATTTTCTCAGGTTGTTATTATTCAAGTGGCTCTCTCGGCCACTGGACCATTTTAACATGAGCATTTCTCAATTCCACATCAGATTTGTTTGTGTTTTTTTTTAAGAAAACTGTCATTATTCTACACTGCCACTTTGAGGATTTCCACATCACTCTCTAAACAACCCAGTTCAGGACTGACATGGCCATGAAATCAACATGTCTTCAGAAACATAAATGGAGGGACACAGAGGTGGACACAGCATCCTTCTACAGTCACGTATCAGCAAGACTATGATGTAAAAATGCTATGCTACTTTAAATTTTGTAGGGAACGTGTGTGTACCTGCTGATGGACAAGGTGCAGTCGATGGCGGGCCGTTTAGTCTTGGGGATGTAGTAGAGTGGGTAGCGGTCACCATGGCGGATCATCACCTGGACAGACAGCAGCTTGTAGTCAGCAGGACTGTGACCTGTCAGAGGAGACTCTCATCAGCATCCACATTTTTCTTACTGTAACAAGTAATGCAAAGAAGAAAAAAAAAAACTGTTGCTTTAATATCAGTGACAGTTTTATCAATACTACTCACTTTTGTCATCAATTACCTAAATGAACCCACAGAGAATTATCATTCAGCTCCGCAGTTATATATTATTTTATATGATATTTTCAGTGCTAAAGCTCTGATTAACCCACTGTGCACCTCCTGCCCAGAGTTAGCAACCAGCTGGTGAACACAGCGGAGCATTTAGCAGCTAAAGGGCCCGATATTTTTGGACTGGACTTACAACAGAAGCACAACTCCAAATGAATGCCAGTGTTTCTCTGTATCTGCTGAACGTGCAAATAAGCAAATGTTTGTTAGCTATAAATACTTAAAAGGTGATGGCATGTTGTGTCTACAGCTCGTTTCCACCGCCTCCGAGGTTTTTAAATATACCTCAATCCTAATTCTATTCATCACTATAAAAACTAAACCATTAAAATTGAAGGGAAAGTGCTCAACTCGGGAGATCGACCAGGGCTAGGAGAGTTAATGCACATCGCGTCTTACAAAAGCACGTTCATTTCACAAATCTTGAGGCTCTGCCACTTAAACAGCAGCACCAAAAAACATCAAACAAATGTGTTCATTGTTGGTGAGTGCAAGGATGGACTAGGCTGCGAGTGTGTTCAACGGCAAATTAAGAAGAAAGGAGAAACCAGGACACTTTGAAAATGGGAAAATAAACCTGTTCTTGACTGATTTTCAATAACCTCTGATCTAAATCTAAAAGACGCCATCCAGAGATAAACAATTCAATTAGCGGTGGCTGGTAGAACTTGTTTTAGGCGGATATTTGTGCGATCGCCTCGGGCTGTGCTGACTTTTCACTAGAGGAAAAAACACACAGGGCTCCATGCTGCTGTGCTGTAGGGAGAGAGCACTGCAGCATTATGGATGATGCAATCTAGTGGAAATGACTTTCGCACAATTAACACATCCCCCGAGTCCTGACACACTAAATCTGACATTATTACTACATTAAGTATTTATACGCTGTCCATCAAACTGGGTGATTCTAGCAGCGGGAGAAGTGATTGAATTTGTTTTAAACGCTCTGAAACCGTGATGCCGTGGCACTTCACAAACACAAATCGTAGATGTAAACAAAACCACATAATACATCCACAGGCCTGCAGTCTTTAGTTAGTTTAGATTTTATGTGTCAGTGTGCAGGTCTCACCCTCCCAGGCCTGTTCGGTGCGGTTGGGAGTGTTGCAGTAGCCGTAAGCCTCAGATATGGGGTTGGGCTCCTGGGTGTGAGACATTGGGAACACTCTCTTTCTGCTCTTCCCCAGAGCCACGCCGACACCTCCATCTGCAGCCTGGAAGGGTCGCTCCTCCACTATGGGAGTGATGGGGATCAGGTTCACTGTAGAAAAAGAGAATGAGAGGTATAAAATAGGTGACAAGGGTGCGGGGGGGGGGGTGAAAATAAATAGAGCAAAGGAAGACAAGACCAAGATGCCAATTTGCACCAAACACAAAGTACTGCTGAGAGGAGGAAGAGGAGGAGGAGGAGGAGAGGAAAAGTCAGAGGATTCATCATCTGGGGACCATGGCAATTCAGTCTGGACCAAAGTGGTGAACCAACTGACAGACCAACATCCACAGAGCCATGCTTTAGCTGCTAGCATGGCTAAAAGATGAGTGATCTTATGAGAGAGTAATTCTGGCAACTGACAATATAAGAAATCTAAAAACCTGCTAAATGTGCAGAAAAGTCGAGATTCACAGGCAATAATTCATAAATGGGAACAAGAAAAGTAAAAAGGCCAACAGACTGAGCAGTGACAGAGTTAGTGCCAAAAGTTAAGAAAACCAATTCAACTGTAGTTCATCTCCATGTCAACAGTGTGTTGCCTGGACACCAGCGACCTGTGACCCCTGGGAGAAATGGTCCAATAGAAGCAGTGATATTGTGGGAACTGGAAGGCCCATTCACAAAGATCCAGCTCTGGAGAAAAAGAAGTTGAACCCACACGGCCCTTTGGCACGGCGGACATCCAAATCCTGATTATGTCACACATGAGAAATCCAAGCTGGCAAGTCAACTGTGCAAATATTACATCCTGCTGCAGAGAAAGACGAGAGGCCCTGCCTGCCCGATCATAAAGCACAAAGAGCTAATGGTTTCTCTTTGCTAGAACAACCCTCAGACTTCAATTATCTACATGAGTGTAGGTGTATACATAGCCTGCCGTGTGTGTTACACACCGTCTCTCTCTAGCGTTCACACAGTCATACACACAGTTTTACTTCCTCCCAGCTCTGCTCATAAAGACATTTGGTGCTAATATCCACTTATGTTTGCTCTACAAATTTGCTCCCAGGGCCATGTTTTTAATTCATCTGTAGATGCACGCAACAAAGTGCTACTTTCCTTCACTAAATGATGAACTGACAAACACGCTAATAATCATACGAGCCCTTTATCAAGCAAAAATGCACCTTTATTTTTTTAACTATTCTTTTTTGGCATTTTATAACTAAACTATTATTTGTAAAAAAATAAATAAATAAATAATCTGCAGCTGAAATGATTACTCTATGAATCTATTAGTTAATGAACAACAAGCAAACAATCTAAGCTTTCAATGGTTCCAGTTTTTCCACTGTGAGGATTTGCTGCTTTTCTCTGTCTTGCATTTTAGCAAATTGATTGTCCTTTGGTTTTGGACAAAACAAGCGATTTGAATATGTCACCTTGTGACAACTGTGACGGGCATTTTTCAGTATATCCTGAAATTCTATAAACAAAACTATTAACTAACTAATCAAAAAAATCATCAACAGACTAACTTGTGCTGAAAAAGATCCTTATATGCAGCCCTGAAATTGCGACTGCATCACTTTACAAATCAACAAACATGGAGCACCACAAATGCTTATATTGACTTCAACAAAATGCTTATTATTCTACAAAATGTACTATAATGTTACATGAGATTCACAAACACCTGAGGACAAAATGAGATGAGACAAAATGTTCAGTGTAAACTGTAAAGCAGCTGACTGAGTCAGGCACCCTCCGTCTACAGGATGCAGACTAACTCCAACTTCTGTCTCTTCACCAGCGAGACATTATGGTATCACTTCATCTGAACAGCTGACTCACTTAAATGGCTCTGCAACGGTACTACACAGGCTTTTTATTCTAATGATCTCGTGAGAGGAGCAGATAAATACTGGACAGTCATATTAACCATGACCATTTATAAAACATCTAAGATTAGTTGTCAGTAGTAGTAAGTCATTGATGAGGGCAAACCTCACATACGGGGCACAAAAGCCTGATCTCAAGTCAGAACAAAGACGTAATGAGAGTCCAACAAAGCCAAGGTCCGGCCAAACTTTGCTTACTTACAACTTATTGTTTGACACTGGACACTGCACCTAGACCAGCACAGCAAGACATCTTAAAGTTAAATAAGTGGTGAAATCCATGTGAAGATCTTCTGTCTTTCTAGAAGGTCAGCAGTAAGGTCTTCATTAAAATACTTTTGATTTTCTATATGAAGATTTCTGCATAAACTCACCACTGATGAGGAGGAAGAAGAGGTGTGCGGCCACAGCGGAGACCATTTTGACGACTGCTCAGTAGCTTGAGGTCCAGCAGCCACATACACTGGAGCTCATTCATTACCACAACCTGTCCCCCTCTACAGTCTGTGCCCCATACCCACCCACACACACACACACACACACACACACACACACACACACACACACACACACACACACACACACACACACACACACACACACACACACACACACACACACACACACACACACACACACACACACACGCCTGGGCTAACCAAACTTTTGGAGGCCAGCTCATTCACAGTCACCTACACAATGGGGCTTTTGTAACTTGCTGCCCAACACTACCAAGTGCATACACAGCAATGGCACACAGAGCACACTGTAGCACGCACGCACACACACACACACACACACACACACAGTACATAACAAATTCATGCACCCACACTAAATGTGGCTGGAGTAATAACCCCTCAGGACTAAAGCGTTTCCAACTTTCCATCCACCTACATCAGATCTTACAAACACAAAGGCAGGCTGTTTAATGAGATAACACTCCACTTACACACACACACACACACACACACACACACACACACACACACACACACACACACACACACACACACACACACACACACACACAGCTAGACTTCTTCGTGAAGGCATAAATTAACAAGGTGTGTCTCTACTTACCTGACTAAGTGTTCTGAGCTGGCAACCAAAAACCAGGGAAAGGTGTAACAAATATTGACACAGACTAAGTTCTGTAGATAGAATAGAATAGACTTATTGCCTCTCGCTCACGGGGAACTAAACACAGCTGGAGGAGGCAGAGCTGTGGCTTTATATCAATCCACAGGGACACAAAATGTATCTGGGCACAGCTCAGCAAATTTAATTGAACACTAATGCTTGGCAATACAGTAAAAGCTAGGGATGTAATGATAATACCCCCCATGGTAGTGCCCCCATGCTGATCTGAGTCCTTTAATATGGAATATCTTCTGATACAGAGCGTGATCTGATATTAAATTTCTCTGTATTTGTTTAAAGTGGCACAGTGGTTAGCGTCCTGTGTTTAGTTTCCTCCAACAGAAAACGGTTATTGGGTGAAGTGGGACCTCTAAATTGCCCTACAGTGTGAGTGTTACGACCCTTTGGCACCCGTGGCACGAGTGGAAACAAGACTACAGCCATGCTAGCGGCGCTGCGCTTCAGCTAAAAGCCCAGATCAGCATAACAACATGCTAACAATGAAAATGCAAGCATGCTGATGTTTAGCAGGTATAAGATTTACCACGTTCACCATTACAATTTTAGCATGTTAACGTTTTCTAATTGGCACTAAACACAGCTGAGGCTGATGGGACTGTCATTAGTTTTGCAGGTATTTGGACATAAACCCAAGTATTTAAAAGTAATTAACATCTAATTGAAGTCTAACTTCCTCTCATTTTAAATGTCAATGTGACACAGCTGCTATCATTTACCTGTATTTTGGTTCAATTTGTCAGAAAATGTAATCATCAGCTGGTCATCATAATCAAGTAGGAAGGGCTTTATAAAAAGGTACAACTAGAGATATCCTGAGTATCGCGGGCCGATCTGGGACATATTTTAAAGGACTGGTATGGGCTAAAATAAAGTCCATAAAAATCAGATCCTGTCTTTCCTGTACTCGGCTGTGTTTTGTCCACCTCAGCCTGCAAGTGTTACAAGGATATTTTATATTTTTTATTTTTCGTAGCAGAGCCGAGACTCGAGGCTTCCTAATGCAGCAGGACTCAGTACATCTGCTAACTCGTCAGTCAGGCTCAGGATACTTTCCAAACAAAATACGACCGACAATGTCCTCACAGCCACTGTTCAGCTGGTGTCACTGGCTGTTACCATAGAAACATGCCTCTTAGTCCTGAGTTAGCCTGGGGGTAGGGTAGCAAATGTTTCCGGCTTTTAAAAAAAGTCAGTCACTGTTTTTGTGAGACGGTCTAACTTGCATGAGACCAATCCAAGAGCAAAATTAAGACCGGCCTTTTGTGCAGAAACGTATCCAGATTTCACTCCCGTCTCTGTCGCTGACGGGCAATCGGTCGCATTCAACAGTGAGTGCGGACACTGAAGAGAGTGAGAATGTGAGGAATGCAGAGAAGAAGATTTGCAAGGTGCTTGGAGAGCTGCCTGTTTAACACTTAACAGCACTTGTTGAAGGATTATTGGATTATGAAGTATATATGGCGTCTCTCTTCTCCCTCAAACATGCCATTTATTTCATCACTGTGCTTCAACCTCTCATTCCTCACAGGCGGCCAACCTTTCTGCTTCTACTTTTATATCCTCCCATGACATCCGCCTCTCACTGTGAATCTACCAGCACTCCTGGAGCACTTAACTCCCATCAAGCTCTGCTTCACCTTTCCCTTCACTCCGGCTAACATCTCAAAATAGTTCCCTTTCTCTGTGTTTCAGTCACTCTGATGCCCTCTCCTGCAGTTGTCCTCTCTGGAGTGCCTCTGAGCTCGGTCGTCACTTTCCTCTGGGAGTCCCCCGTGTGTCAATCAGCGCTGCGATCGCGTCTCTTTGCTGCCGCAGTTCGCAGTCATCCCGGTTTTAATTTGAGGTAGCCTGGAGCCAGAGAGAGGCATTTACTCCACCGTCGATCATTATCTGTCAATCGGCGTCTCATGGTAATGGTCACCAAACTATAATAAATACATGAATGGGCTTTCCCTAAAAGCAAAGGGGTGGAGACAGAAGATATTGCGGAGACACAGACTGAAACGCAGACAGCGAGGAAGACGATTTAAAAAGAAACTTGGAAAAAAAAAAAACACAAGGCGACTATCTATTAAACATGAGGAGAAATCCCATATGCTTTCATCCCATCGCTTCTCCTGGATAATGGCTCAAATTCTTCTCTACAATACGTGTGATGAATAAATGATGACAGCAGCTTTTCTCCAGAAGTACAACTGATCAAAAAATAAAGTGAGGGCAGTTCCCACAAGAAACAATGTCCCTTACTTAAAAATCATCTTATCGATTAGGTTGAACTCAGGAAGACAGGCATGTGTGCAAATACCGACATGCTTCCAGTTACTGAGGGCTGGTTTCTCTCATTGTGGCGTCTCTCGCTGCCTCTGAGCGTTTCACAAAAGGAGAAGATTACAGGGCAGGAGGTGAGAGTGGGTTTGATAGCGAGGCGTTAATAATAACTTACACAGCAACCCGCTCTTACACGGTCAAGCACACATTATAATCTAGTGGAGGAGGAGGAGGAGGAGGAGGGAGGGAGTGATGGCCAGGGAGGCAAGTGTGTACTTGGGGGTCGCAAAGTGCAAACTCTAGATAAGCATGCATTAGAGCCTACTCGCTTCTTGACAATTTTTTTTTTTTTATACCGCTGATCTTGTGCGGCATTTAAAGCAACAGAGGAAGAGAGATGAGGAAGAAGAAGTGAGAGCCTTCAGTATCCCAAGCTCACACATTTGAGTTTACATGAGGGGACGGTATTTTTTTAAAAAGCTGATGAAGGACAGCTTACGAAATTTTGGCAAACATGCAGTCCAAAATACCAGCTCTGTTGCACTGAACTCCACTATAATCCTGTGTGTGTGAGCGCATGATATATGCGAGTCTAATCCTATACGCCTGTCCAGACACAAGCTTACGATCACCACAAACACTTCCACTGCATTGGGGTTTTTTAGGAATCCAGCACAAAGTAGCTTAATCTTACACATTTTACATCGAAATATAAATTTCCATTTGTACCGCACGCCCCGCCTGCTTCATCACCCACTGCTTTTTCCAATCACGTCTGTGAGGCTAGCACACCTCATGCAGTGCAGAGAGCGAGCGTCTCCCTTCACTGAGCGGTGGTTTCCTTGCATTCACTGCGGCTGGCTGGGATACACTGTCTAGACAATACCTACAGGAGATGCTGAACAATGACTAGATGAGGGAAAGGCACCATTGTGTACACCTAGGCATTTCACGGCAGATGTGAGTGTGTCGCCACAGACTCTCCGAGGGTTTCAGAGCATCCAGGGGCCCACTGATGGTGCTGGATATTTATAGAAAGTCTATAGAGGATTCTGCTTTGTTTGGGGATGAATGGGGTCTCTTGAATGAGAGGATATGCATGCATGAACACACACGCAAACTTTTTTCCGTTGACTTTTTTTGTTTTTCTCACGTTAAAATAATCAGAATACTGGGCCAGGGCTTCAGAGAGGGAATGAATATGTAATGCAGTTGAGTTGAGCACAAACACAAACAGTGCACTTACAGAACTGGAGGCTCAGACTGATGACGGCCAGCGCGGCACCGCCCACCACCACCAGGAGGAGGAAGCGGTTACGAGCCAGCATCTTATCATATGGTTGGTCCACGTCCCTGTCCGTCAGCCATCCAGACCTCGACCCATCCCTGCAGTCTGGACACAAGGAGTGAGGGAGCTTATGAGAATGTTTATAGTGTGGTAACAATTTTACAACCTGCTTGTTTTTCTCAATTTCATACCATGAGAAAATGATTATCTTAGGGTTGTTTTCTTGGTAAGGAGCTATTTTAGGGCTCCCTCTGACACAGGGCAAGGATGCTGCCCCCCCCCCAAGACAAAACTGAGACAACTGTCCATGTCTCTTTGTTAGGTTTCCAATGTCACACACATGTCTGTACCATTTTCCACCATAAACCCAGCAGTTATACATGTCCATGAATAGTCTGTGGAAACCAAGGAATGGAAACCAAGCAGAAACATGGGGGAGGAACAAACTAAAACTGCAGTAAATGTAGCTCTAACACAATAAACCCTAGCATTAAGCGGTCTAACAAATACTCCCAGCCCTGAGTGTTCAAGCCTACGTCTAACCAAGGTACAGTAAAACGATGCTTCAGGCAGAGTTGGACCCACAAATATGCGCCTCCTGACCCATTTCACCGCCTGCGCACGCAAACCTGTAGCTTCAGGGTGCGTCACGCCAAACTCCAGTCAAAAAGCCGGTAGTTTAATGCTGTGTTACTTAGCAGCGCAGGTATGAACCTGTCAAATATCACACACAGCTTTCACGAATAAAGGAGCCACTGGTTGGTTCGGCATGCACACAATCCGAAATATCAACTTAAGTCAACAACAATGTTTGCTATCGTCATTTGCGGCAGAGGAGCACTGACGGGTCTCATTTTGTATTTAATGACAAGCTACTTTCCACATTGTTTGAATGCCGAATTCAATGGTGGATTGTAATAATTCTCACTGGACAGTGAGTTTGTCAATAAGCAAAGCTAAAACTTCAGCCCCAGACTGTTGACGTGAGAACTGCACGTAGCGTAACGTTACCGGAGAAAAGTGACTGGTTACGAGTCTGCTAGACAACTAGTTGGCTAACAGTTAGCTAGCTAGTTACATTAATTAATCTCGTATGGTGGCTAAACAATCCCGTCATGGAGAGCGGGTGTCGTGTATGTTGTTGTGGACTTCTCCTAACTTTATTTCTCGCTACTTGTTGCTTCCATGTGCAGGACTCGAGACGTTTTACCGTGCCGATGTGTAGCTTTGTGTCGCTATTCAACCGAGCGAGCAACCGAGTCAAGAAATTAAAATGCCACTTCAACAACCGTGCTCACCGCAGAAGACCGAACAAACACTGAATGCATCTCTGAACGCCACAAACGCGCCACAAAAAAAAAAGTATTTTTTGCATTTTTCTTACCTGCAGGAACCGAGTGCCTCAGAGCCTCAGAAAACCGGGTTTCACACTTGAATCCAGCGCTTCGATTTCTCCGGTACGACTGACTACCGACAGAGCGGCATAGACCGGCGTGAAGCCACACGTAACACGCTGCAACACTTCCTGTGACGACTTCCAAAATAAAACAGCTGCTACGTGAATATGCTGCCACGTTTTGCTTTTTACATATCATTTACATATGCAGATTGGGATATTTTCGGAGATTTGAATTATGATGGTAAAGAAACTATTCTAGACCTGAAAAATCAAGTATGCATTCCTGCACTGCATCACTGACATAATCCACTTCCCATCAAAATAATAATAATCCTGTAAATGCAGCATCTCATGTACACGTATAATATTTGCACTTGCAATAAACTTTGAGTAAAAAACAAACAAACTTTGATGTGTTGTCCTATTCCTCCCTCTGTGTGAACCGTCTCTCCTTAACAAACCACCACATACTTATCTTCTTTGTCCCTCTCTGATGTCTGCCTGCTCCAAAACAAAAGATTGAGTATGTTCGAGTAATAAGTAGCAGGTGATTCTCAGTGGTGGTTATTAGAAATGCATAAACTGTTGTGAGAAATCTAATAGACGCAGGATATTTGAGGTTTTGCTCTGAAAACAAAGGCACGTTACAGAACAACATGGTTTTATTTTGATAGCAAAATGTATTGTTTTTCCGGCACCACTTAAGCTTTCTCTTTCTACCTTGACAGTTATGGAAAAGCGGATCCAGACAGCTGGTTTGTGGACAGCCAGCCGAGCCAAAGTCCCAACCTCACTGCCCCATCTACTGGACCAGCGACGGTAATGCACATGTTGCCTTCACGGCCTCCTTTTGATTGACGAGCTACAGATACTTTCTTCCTACCTTTACAAACATCATGAATATAACTGAGTCACTTCCAATTTGAACAAAACTTTGAATCCAAAATAAAAATTTATATATATAAAATATTTTTTAAAGCCTGACGTTAAAAGACCGTGAATAAACAAAAACTGTGATTCATTTAGTTCATTTTTGTTTATATTCTGGATTTCTGGATCAACATTTTTTCTAAACATCAATAAATATCCAATAGTATAATATTAATTGTTATTATTATTAATGACAGCAGAGACGTGGATCATGCTGTGGAAGAAGTGGAACAAGCTGATCACAACCATATATACAGTGCTTAACAAATGTATTAGACCACCACCCAGTGTACGGTGTTTGCCACTGCTGCCCTAAATGAACAGTATTGCTGATTACCAAAATATTTGATGTTTCTGTAATGGTTAATCCACCAGTATGTGCAAGCCAAGCTCTTTCATCAAAATTATATCTTTAATGCTAAAATATAATTATTGTTGTTATCCATGAATTCTCAAATTTACTGTTTTACAAAAAAGCAGAAAAAATTAAGATTTTTGGTTAATATATGTTAATAAGGACTATTTAGTTGTTCCAGTTTGTTATTTGCCTAATAAATAACAATACAATTTTTAGTTTGAAACAAGTTTTTGACAGATTTCTAAAATATTTGTGTTTTCTCATTTTTATGACAGGTGGTCTAATACATTTGTTAAGCACTGTATATACAACGGCACAAACTTTTACAGCCACATTTAAAGCTTACAGGGTGTAAGTGTTTCATACTTAAAAGACTTTAAAGCTCCTTTATGTTTTATTTTTTATGTGGTTGTAACATCTTTCAAATTATTAGTTTTTGTTGGCAGAAAAATGAGACATTCCTGGCAAAAACTGGTGCAAGTGTGTTGCTTTCAGTACTTCATTGTGAGGAAACTGTGTACACTGCTGTGTACCACCGTGTCTTTTTTGATACTACCACTGTGGGGCGCCAAAGTCTGACATTTTAAAATCCTATGAGGAGCTTCAAATTGTGTTTCAGGACGAATGGGAATGATGTAAATAAGCTTGGTTCATTTAGAAACACCTCTTGCAGTCTTATGGATTTGCAAATGCGCAGCTTAAAAAGGGTTTTGGATTGTGAAAATGAGAAGAGTGGGAATTCTCTGTATGTAGAAAATAAATGGGAACTAGAAATTAATATTAATCTGTCACAGAGTGATTGGCATTCTATGTGCAGAACACAACAGACCTCCACCAGCTCCAAAAGTTGGAGGGAATTTGGTTGGAAGAATCTGCTCCGTTTCTTTATCGCACCCCACATAAAAAATAAACAATTGAGTAAACAGCAGACATGCTGGAGACAGTGTGGACAGGTGAATGCCAATCATTCATATGTGTGAAAATTCAAGCTTTCTGGGACAGTGTCATTCAGGCTCTTGAGATTTTCCACTGCAGGATCCCAAAGGACCCACGGATTGTGTACCTTGGACTGATACCTGTGGATTTAATTCAAAAGGAGGACTCCTATCTCTTCAAAATCCTGATACTGGCGGGTAAAAAGGCAATCACAAGGAACTGGTTGAGATGCGATCCTCCTCGACCAGGACAGTGGCTAGATGCTGTGGAGGAAATATGCTCCATGGAAAAATTGACTCGTTATTTAAGGATCAAAGCAGGTCTCCATGAACAACGCTGGAGAAAATGGACTGAATACAAAAGGAAGTGTGCGTCATGTTAGTCTGAAAAAGACTTGTTCAAGAGAGTAGTACCCCCCTCTGTTCATTTTATTTTATTTTTTGTTGTTTCTGTATTGTTGTATTCTCTTTGCATTTGAAAAATAAGTAAAAAGTTCGCAGGGAACTTGTTTTGGAGAAACATTTGCATGTGGGGGGGCGAGCCCTGGCATTAAAATGGTTAAATCCCTGCTAAAGTAAACGCCACATAAAGTAATAAACGACGTATGTAGACTATGTGATACAACTTTAACTGTTAAAAAAGACAAACATAACTTGATCATCGGTGTCCTAGAGGTGAAGCCTACTCTGGAGGAGCCCACTGAACCCGTTAAAACCACAAACAAGCTAAATCTTTGTCAAAATTTGCCATTTTCAGCGTGTAGGCTGCTAGCTCGGAGGTTGTTGATGTTGTTGTTTCACGTGAAAACAGTAACACGCAGTAACACGCAGATAGCCGAAGAGCCGGAGAATGCCGAGCGGAAAGGTCGCCCAATGGCAGACTTATCCCAGCAGCCTACAGCCAGCAAACGGACTCGCAGGGGAATATGAAGAAAGTGGAGGAAAAATACATCGCACTCTTGTGAAAGTCAAAGCAGCAGGCAGAATGTTTGTATCTGCATACTGACTTCTAGCTTAGCTTAGCATAAAGACCAAAAACGGGGAAACAGTTGGCCTGGGTAAAACCACAAATTGTCGTTTTTATACTTTTGTGCGGTTTAAACAAATGAGAAATAACGTTTTAATAATTGAGCTTTAGCGGCGCTGGCAGGTGGATTTGGTTACCTGCGGACAGAGCCAGGCTAGCTGTTTCTCCCTGTTTCCAGTAAGCTAAGCTAACCGGCCGCTGGCTCCAGCTTCACATTGAACGGACAGTTACGAGAACGGTATCGATCACCTTATCTAACTCTACCTAAGAAAGTAAGAATAAGGGTATTTCAACAACCTTGTCCCTGGCAACTGTTGTTGCAGCTCAGAATGATATCTTACTCTCTTTTGAGCTTCATGTTTTTCAGTTCAGGTGACAAATCATTTTTCATCCTTTTCTCATGTAATCATAAGGCCTTGTGGCATGATTCTTCCTTTGAATAAATGATGTTGCCCCCGATTGGCCCCGATGTGGCATTTGCTGTGTGTCTTGCGTCTGCAGAAGGGTCCCGGAACAAACTTGGCTAAGTATGTGATTATTGATGATTGAATCAGGCATCCCAGAGGAAGCTCCTAGGCCTTCAGTGGATCATTGTCTACAGCTTCCTCCCTCCTCTGCTGCAGTAATATCTGAAGGTACGGCGGTCATATGAGCCCAGCTGCTGAACATGCAACCACTTAACTTGACCTTTTCCCTTCCCACTCTACTCTGCACCAATAGAAGTCATGGGACAGGGATGACAAGGATGGTGTGGGTGATTGGGAATGGCATGTCTGTGCGTGTGGGTGTGTCTGTATTTGTGTTGCCATGTGGAAGACTTGATAACAACTGATAACTTTAATCAGGTGTGAGAGTGTGTAATATGTCTGTGTTACATCCCAAATGTGCCCTTTACATAGTAAGTTGTAAGAGCAGTCCAGTGCTAATGCTGTATTGATAGGATTTTTAGAGAATCCCAATTATGCTTGGCAGCCAGATGTGTATGTGTGAACGTCACGAGATACTGATTTGCATTCATGCTAACAGCCTGCAGTGAGTGGATGCCTGCTAGCTGCCTCAATTCTTTTAAATTACATGTGTATTCATGTAACTTTTCATAGCAGCAGTCTTGAAAGTTGTGGGTGGTAAACTACGGCTGTAATTATTAGCATTAATGTTTGTGTCCACCCAGTGAATGTAAGTCCAACATTTACTTAACGTTTAGCCCTGTTTTCTCTCCACTACGTTCACCAGCTAGTTGCTAACTTGGTCTGTCTGTCTGGCCGGTGGCGCACAGTGGATCCATCAGTCCTGTTTATCTGGAAACAACATAGATGAGAGCTGTGAGACTAAAAACTCATCAGAACGTGATGATATTTCTCTGTCAGCTCGTCACTACGATGATCCCTCTCAGATTACACCCATATTTAATATAAAGAATATTGATTAGTGCAGCTTGAAAGTTTCAGTTGTGTACTCTGCTGTTCACTGTACTAGGATTATTATTTCTTTTTATCTTTTATGTATATTTATTCTTGAAAATGACCTCAGTGACTGTTAAACATGGTGCTAGCATTCTTCAGGCAATAAAAATGGGTGGTAAAAAGTTCAGTCTTGCACATAAAAGTCTATTTTATTAAAGGACTAAGTTATTTAAGGTCTTTTCTGCCAGAAATGCTGAGCTTGATAAGCTATGGAAAACACACACACACACACATATATATATATACACTTCAAAAACTGATGTGGGGACTGTTAACCACTGACTGTTAAGATGCTTTATATATAAATATATTATTTCCAGCAGTGCCGTACCTTAAATTAACACTTTCTTATTTGTTGTTTGAAACTCACGGGTCACAGTTCAGTTTTGAAATGTCAGCAGTGAGCTTGTGCTGTTCACAAAATCAGAGAGCGTATCTTGAACCGCTGAAGAAGGCAAAGTTGAATCTGAGGAAAGAACCAAGTAAATGAAACTTGGTCCCGGGTGGGAACAGTAAGGATGCCAGGTCACACGTGAGCAAAGCATGGGTATCTCTGAAATGACTGACAGCTCTGTTGTCACGTGTTACACACATAAACCCAGTGCCCTAAAGATGGTTAAAGATTAACTGGTATTTTCCTATTAGATTTCACTTGTGTACAAAAAGATCTTTTCTCCTCCCAACCAAACACACCAAGTGTTAATGACCACAGAATGTCATATAATCACTTTTACATGCTTACTTGTAAATAAACCTGCATACACACAATTACTGGTAAGAGCTTAGTATGAAGGGAAATTGCTCAGTGGCCCAGATGTTCAAACAATAGTTGATCATTGATGTTGTGTTGACCTACCACATGCTTTTAAAAAGAGTAATGGTGTAGAAAGGTTGTTTTCCTTTTTTCTTTCCTCAGCATTTCTAAACAGCATCAGTCATTAGAAGTGAAGCATATGGATGAAATTCACAAATTCTGTCTATTTTGTGGGTCTCTGAGTACTGAATAAGACCTTGGTATCTGCCCAAATTCATCCAGAGTCCTCTTAGAGATGATGACAGAATAACTGAAAAATGTATTTACAGTATATTTCTACACACATGCCTAACCTAATAACTGCTGTTTCCTGGGTACAAGGTATATAAACTAGTCTCCTCATACGCCGACTGTGGCACATAGAACTTGCCAGGGATTACTTCACAGTGAGGGATTCCCCAAATCAATTTCCTTTATAAGGGAGCACCCTAATATGGTCGCCAGACAGCTACACATTCACTGTCTCCCCCTAATATAGAAGGGACGGGAACCTCCTTGACTCACACACGCCTTGTCAGCTGTGTTTACAACATATTCACAATAAGTGGTTGACATGTACAGTAACTGCTGACTTGGTTTTTTTTTAAGCTAACACAACTGGTCTTTTTTTATTCCAGGAGCTCAGAATAAAAAGGGGGCTTTTAGAGAGATCTGTTATACAGATACAAGCCTGTTAGCATATCAATAATAACCTCTTCCTTCAAAGAAAAAAGGAAGTTTCCAACAACTTTGCATGGTTATGAGTTTTACTAGATTAGTGAGGGGTTTTGCAGGTGCCACATTTTGTCCAAATGGTCAACAGAAGCTGTTGGAAATGGCATGCAACAAAAAAAAAAATCATTTGTAGAAGGAAGAATGTGTTATTTCTACTTTCAATAGTGACATAGTCTAGTACAGTATGTCCAAAACATGCTTTAAGTTTTGGCTGTCACTCTGTTTGTGCTCACAGGCCAACCAAAAAAAAATGTTTGCCCCAGAAAAAATGTTTGCTCTCAAAGTTCAGACTAACATTTTATTTGACTGTTTCCAGACCTGCATGGATGACACCAAGATTTTGGCCTCTGCTTCGACAGCCAAAACAAACGGCAAGCAAGCAGACCAAAAATACACTTCCTTCACAAACAGACTCACAGCGCATGTACCCAGAGTTCATGCTGTCGTTTCTCAGATATTCCTAGTATTGCTAATTCCGCTCTTGGCTTGCTTGGATTTATCAAGTTTCAAAGGCTGCAGTCACACAGACTCACAAGTGACTGGTGTATAGAACCTGACCTCCTTACCAGGTAAGACATTTTGATATAAGTGACACAATAAATCCCATTTGCTACGCGAAGCATGATGTAGGCCACAACCTGCATAAGCACTATAACTCTTGTTAGGTTTGGAGAGACACAACAAACCTTTTTATCTTGTTTCAAGCGCTCAACGGCGCTTTTCAAAGACAGGCCCAGTCACATAAAGGTAGTAATAGGAACCGACACAGAGAGAATCACAGCGTAACTCCCTTACTGTGTATTAGTGTCATTAGAGCGGTGGTTGTACAGTGGATACTTTAGGAAGTATGCAGAGGACATTGGCTAGACTGGCTCATCACGGGTTTGCACGATATCCAGATAACACCGTGCCAGGCGGATTATCACTCAGAACCAAGAAGTTCTTTAGCAACCGCTGTTGCTCCAGAGATGGTAATGGTAGGTTGGTAGGTCGGTCCACCACTTGGGTCCAGACTACATTGCCAACTATTGGATGGATTGCCATGAAATTTGGTAAAAGCCCCCACTTTGATTAATTGTAATAATTGCCTTAACTTTTCATCTAGCGCCATCATCAGGTCAACATTTATTCTTGTCCACTACTTTATGGTTTATGACAAAATACCTGCAAAACTAAAGACATGCTCATCAACCTCAGCAGCACTTAGTGTTTAGGGTTCATTAGCAAATGTTAGTATGCTAACAGGCTAAACTGAGCATGGTAAATATAACATGCTAAATACCAGGATGTTAGCATTGTGACTTTGCGCATGTTAGCATCCTGATGTTAGCATTTAGCTCAAAGCACCGCTCTGCATATGTACAGCCTAACAGAGCCTCCAGCGTAGCTCAAATCGCAAATAAATGTGTCATTTGTAGCACAGGATGACAAAACAGTCATAACAGTCAATAATGCACATGTCAAGTCATTGGTCTTTAATGAGGATGCTGTGATAATACTACTGCAGCTTTTATATGAACAAAAGAATCAGATTGCTGCAGAACACATAGGAAAACAAGCCTGGGTCGTTGACCTCAGCAAACACGCTCTCGTGCCTTTTTTTGCCTCTCATACAGTCAGGCAGTAACGTGATTACATGAGAAGCTGTGGCACATGATCTGGCCGGGTTAAATTGCATCTGTAATTATGAAATTAACTGGCGTATGGATTTTATTCTGCTGCCCAAATTGGAAAACCTCATTTTCTGTGTACACTTGAGTCTCAAGTCTCAGTTCACCTCCCTCTTTCTTTTTCTCTTGCACACACACACACACATATATATACAGTTGCCCATAGTAAACACATAAAGAACCTCTGTATGAAATATTTAGGTCCCATATACTAAAATGGATTGTGGTCAAATCAGTCTGTGGGTAGCAACATTTATTTTCCCAGTGTCTAAATTCATCATGCGTGTCATACATAAGCATAGGGGCTATTTGCAGGCTCCAACAATCGGCCCTTTCTTTTAAAAACTTTGTGATTTCTTCCAAGTCCAGTAGCGTTACGTAACATAGTTCCATGGGAGAGGTTAGCACGTAGATATTTGTACCACTTTGACCATAAAACTCACAGGAATTTGACAGTACTGCTGCAAATGGACCATGTGGCATACACAAACTGGTATGTCCCACTGGTTAATAGCACAATGATGAAGCTGATTGGCATTCAGCTTCCTTAAGAGATCCCTTGCCAGAATTTAAGTGGTACATACATGAGATGATCCTTCACCTACTATAGTGTATGCAGCTTTAAGTAGGATCTGGTGACTTACAGGCTATGGAAAACAAAACTGGGTATGGATTTGGGAACCTTGGGGCCCATCTTAAAGCAATACATACACAGGTCTTCATTGATTTACAGGTCTTTAGTAATCTAATTTTCAAAAAATGAATAATTTATTGTGATACATCATTTTATAGTGGATATAATGCATGTTCCCGTAAAGACTTTTAATCTGAGGGTCAAAGGTCGAGTCCCTGTTCAGACGACAGTGTTTTTGAAGACTCCTGGGGAAGACACTTATCCAGCATTCAGATTAAAAACTAAACAGTACTCTATACTATGTAGTCATGATACACGAGTGTATTGTCATGCTGTGAAATATGCAAACAGTCAAGTTCTGCAGGTGAAAGGCGCCCACTGTATTCTTGTGTTTAACTGAGGCTATTGAGTGGTTATGTAGCGTTTACAACTATGCAGTTTATAGCTACAGTCACTGTACTGCGAGTACTGTGGGATTAATTTAGTCTACTGTAAGCTACCTAAAGCAAAGACAGAAGTCATGTTTATATCTCGTCTCTCCTGCGTTACATCATCAAAAACTCAGTCCTCCGTCCCGCCGCATACTGAGCGATGATCTCTGCCCTTCAAAATAAAAGCGATATCACGTGAAGGAGTAGTGACGGGGCGGGTTTACGGGACACCTCAGCCAATCACCGCCTCTGTTTTGCGGCTTCCCATTCGACGATAAACATTGCGACCTGACCCGCAGAGCTTTCAGTGAGGAACGGCACGTCAACGTGAATGAGGCCGAGCCTTGTCCACAGTCGCTGTTATTACTACAAGCCTGGAAT
Organism: Enoplosus armatus; assembly: GCF_043641665.1. NCBI lineage: Eukaryota > Metazoa > Chordata > Actinopteri > Centrarchiformes > Enoplosidae > Enoplosus > Enoplosus armatus. The sequence goes on along the minus strand of NC_092184.1, from coordinate 24,188,635 downwards.
TACTCACCAACATTAAAGACAGGCACACTATGGTGAAGCTTTATCCCGCTTCAAGAGAAGGAGACGCAAACCTGTCGCTCTGATATCGACCTTTACTACCGGAAACCCGTTAGCTCTGGCAGCTAACGTAAGCTAGCTAAGTTAGCTGTTACATACCCTCGTTTTTTTTTCCAGGCAACTGACCTCCACCACAACACAGACGTACTGAGTATCATTTGCTTGCTAGGTTGGGGTCATTTCCCCCTTGTTTCCTCACGTCCGCTCCCGTTGTCCCCCGTGTGGTGCCCCGTGGACGGTTCCCGAATATGATACATAATGAGTCAAAGAGATACCTTAGTTCATCTGTTTGCTGGAGGGTGAGTATGTTCTCATGTCACATACATGCAAGAGCCGAGCTAGCTAGCTCCACGCTCGGGGCTAACTGTCGTTGCTAGCCAGTAACAGCAACACATAATGGGATGTTTGTATTGGTGTGTTCGTGATATTGGGATTTGGTTTGTAGAATAACGTTAACCTGAAGATCCATGTTAGCATCCGTGTGGCAGATGTCAGCTAACCAGTCTTGTCCACGCATGTGTATCCGTACCGCTCAATGTCACAAGTTACAATGACACTTCGATGCGTGAATTAAATGGCTGGATTGTGGGAACGTGTTCTATACTCCTTGTGTCTCTCCGCAGCAGTCATGGCATGTAGTACGAAATATAAATGGGCTACATCCCGGTGTTAAAAGCCACCCTACTTTCCGTGTTATCTGTGTATGGGCATCAAAACAAACGTGGGCAGACTGCCATTGAAGGTCCCTCAGGAAATAGCGTTTAGAAAGACACATATATTCTCGGATGTGACTGATGCAACATCTAAACTCTGTCACAGTGGTGTGCAATCCAGTCTTTTCTGTCGTACTGGTCTGCCAAAGCTGGATTTGAATCTGAATTAATCACCGTGTGAAACTGCTGTAGGATTCCTGTTAGACTGTGTCTATGGCCTCAGAAAACAGGTGATTGACTCATAGCAAAAATACAGTTTTGTTTGTAATCAGTCCATCTTGCCTGCAGCAGACTATCTAGGTAATGAATTGAGACATGGAGTTTACTATGACCATTTCCTGTGAGGATAAATGAGCAGTGACTGTTGTCCTCTTAGAGCACTTCTTATTTTATTGTGTGAAACACAGTGATAGTAAAATGTATTTGGATGAATAATTATAGCAAAATTAAGTATCCTTTTTAGTTTTATGAGCCTAAACATGTTAAGTGCATGTACCCTTTAAGGATATTCAATTCGTTTTTTTGCATATGAAGATATAGCTTCAAAATTAGATCAAATGAGAGTCCTCATCCATGCATGCTATTCCTATGCCGATGTTTTGCTTTTTTTTTGTGGTTTGCTCAGTAGCTGCCTGACACTGCTTGGCCTACCTCTGCCAAAAAGTATGTCGTTAGAACTTTCTATTTCTGTTTTGGTGCTGATTGAAAATTAACCCTAACTAAAGATAACTGCTGTCGCTCTTGCTTTTGATATGCTCTAGTCTGGCCCTGCCCTGGCAAATACAGTCCGGTCAGGTTCAGTTTGTTTATGTAGTCCATGTAGATATTGTTTTTGTGTTCTTTCTTATCACGAGCAGGTGACTTTCCTGAAATACCTCAACTGGTAATAAACCGATGCCCCGGATGTAGCACGCTTTGTACGGGGCGTCAAGTTATGCCAGTCTTAAGATCTTGGCTCGTAGTTTCGTGAATATGTAGATGTCAATACTTTCAATTATTTGTTTTTATAATTCACAAAGTGTGGATTTTGATAAATGGGACAGCAAAATGAGAAACACAATATCTCTAAGCAACATTTACTTTTCTATCAACTGAATGTTTTTAGTGGTAGGCCCTACCCTCAAGCTTGCAGTGTTTGCAGTTGTCATGTGATTCCAATAGTCTTCATTCTTATATTAAAATACATACATCTCTGAGTTTGGATTGTGTTGTGGCACCGAACAGAAGCTTGCTGTTATTCCCCAAGAAACACAAAGCATTCCTGACTGGCTCTCTGTTCCCACACTATGCTATTTCTTGTCTACATGCCAGGGATTGTTAGAATTCCCTCAATCACATCATTTGCTAATTTATTTATGCAAGAAAAAGAACACTTTGCACACCTACGACCATCCTGACTGTTCTGTCAGCTGAGACTGGAGATTATTTGCTGTGTCACCTCTACTTTTTCCATCTGTGTCTTTCTGCCAGATGTGGGGGCACGGTTGGAGCCATATTGACTTGTCCACTGGAAGTCGTGAAGACCCGTCTACAGTCGTCCTCTATCACCCTCTATGTGTCTGAGGTTCAGCTCAATACTGTCAACGGGGCCAGTGTGGCCCGCGTGTCTCCACCAGGCCCCCTGCACTTCCTCAAGTGGGTACTCAACAACGCTGTCAGACAGCTGTCTTACATCCATTGATACTCTTATTGGTTCTTTTTTATTACCATGAAATGATACATAGAAAAAAAATGTATTTAAAAATGACTAACTTCAGAACATAATTTATTTTAAATATAACTAAATATTGTTTCAAGAGCAGAAACATCTTTATTTACAACAGCAAAGTCACTATATAAACCCAAGAATATCTCCCTTAAATAAGATAAATAATATTCCTGGCATCAAACACAGAGTCAAGTTTGGAAAGAGTGAACATAGAAATCAGTCACTATTACTCATTCATCCTGTCCTCCGTCATCCTCCCTCTTATTGCAGAGGTGGATTCACTGCTTGGCAGGTACCGCTTGTAGAGGGATGAGGTCTTACAAGTCTACAAAAAACAGTTGGAAATGTTGCTTGACTGCTAGTTTATGATTATTGAGTCTGTGTTTTGATAGATACTCTTATTGTGTGTGTGTGTGTGTGTGTGCGCACGCGGTGGAGGAGCTCAGCCCCGCCCTCTTCAAACACCAACGCAGAGACCATTGAGGCCATAAATTACACCAAAACCTAAATATTTAACAATCTGCTAATGTCACTCGCTGGTTTCTTCAAGTACCAATAAAAGTACAGACCTTAGAGATACCCCAGGTTGTTAATAACTTAGAGCCAATTCTTATGTTTTGTATACATTATACACAAAAATCTAATCTAAGCTAATTGATAGCTTATGGTGATTATTTGAGTTTTAACCAAAATGATTGTAGCTGTTCATTTTTGTAGCTAACGGTTTGAGAGCGGTTTGCCTGCAGAGCCACGGTTCCCTCCTCAGCAGGCACCGTGTTGTTGCTGTTGTTGTTTGATCTGGCTGATGTCCCCCTGGCAAGGCCAACCACTCTCTGAAACCCAACTCCTCACCCTTTGGGAAAACTATACACAGAGCACACATCAGTCACTTCAGCCAAGCAGGAAATTCGATTACAAATCCGACTGTTATTACTTTTGAATCTTGTGAGATTTTCATACATTTTTGATTCCTCAAGACTCCGTGTGTCTGTTATGATAGGCCTTTTTTTTTTTCGTATTTTATTTCCACTTAGTCAAGTACCTCTTTGATTTGGGTAGATAGCCAGTTGTGATGCTGAAGGAAATTAGATCCTCTCCATAAGGAAGAGAATGGCCTAGTCTCTTCTAAAGAGGTCATGTCCTGGCTGCTCAGAGCCTCTGGAAAAAGTGTGTCCGATGGCACCATGCCACTTCTCAAATTCACCGAACTAAGTCACATTTAAATGAAGTGCCAGTCACTCTGGCATTAGACGCTTTGTTCTGTAGACTGGCAGAATAATCCTAATGAAATTCATTTTGGCATATTTTCAGACTGCTGTTAAATAAAGTGCTGCAACCAAATGCTAGAAGGCCCGTCCGGTCTTTTCATAGAGTGTTATTAAGATTAAATACCTTGCAATAAACAGTGGCAGCAGACATATTTTGTATTTTTCTCAAACTGAAGAGTAAGTATAGAGTTGTGCTAAAGGTAGTATAATTCTGTGAAGGTAGACTGAAGAACACGCAGCTTGCAACCAATCACATTACACTGGCAACGTGCTGCAGCCATCGGTGGATAGGGAGGGTCAGCGAGGCTGCATGAACATTTCAAAATGTCCGTCTCGTCAGCGCCTGCACACTGCAGCCACCTAAACCTAATGTGGCACACCAGTATTTAGGCATGACGCGTAGCTAAGAAGACGAGAGCGCACAGCTGGCCTGTTGCTGAAGACAAAAACGTACAGCTTGACATGCTGCAACCAGTTCAACTGGAAAACTTTCCCCTAATACATGGAAACCTGCTCATGCATCTCATGCGTTTTTTCATCGTGTCTTTCTAGTTTGAAACCTGCATTCTTTACATCCATCACCACGCCAGTGAAATAATGTGAAACCATTAGCTGGACTGTGTATTGTGTCACCCATTTGCATGCGCACGTACACCCACACGTTGCTCCGTAGTGTTAACAGTGGTCAAAAACTCCACAGGGAACCTTTTAAGTATCCGTATCAAACTTCAAGAACATTTGTACATTCGACTACCAGCAGAAAAAATGTGTATCCACCAGTAATAATAAGTAATACCCTAAAGCATGCATGTGGTCTTGGAAGTAGAGTCATAATGTACATTTCTCTGTGTTTTCATATTCAGATTGATTTTGGAGAAAGAAGGACCTCGATCTCTCTTCAGGGGCTTGGGCCCAAACTTGGTGGGCGTGGCACCTTCCAGGTAAGCTGCCTCAGTTGTCATCTTCATCATATTGTTGGCAACGTGTACCTCCTTTGAGTGTGACTTGAAACACTATGAAGCTATCTGTATCAGTATTTGTTTCAAGCAAAATGCCCAAATTCTCTGTTTCCAGCAGCTGAAATGCAAAGATTTGGATTTTTTATTTCTTTTTTATGTAAAAGTACACTGAAAATATTTGGCTTTTAGACGTTTTGAAGTCAAGTGATTTAAAGATAGCATTTTCGGTTTTTCCAGTATAGTTTGACCTTTTGACATTGACGTTAATGACTAACATAATAGCTCATTCCCCATTAAAAATGTCAAATACAAGACTAAAAGTCTGTTAGGCTGTTATCCTCATTACACACCTGAAAACAGATTTATTAGACAGTAAAACACAGAGAAAGCTCATGGTATTACATTGAGACTCAGCCTATCAGGCCCAGCTCTACATGTTAGTCCTGGCTTCAGCTTTAGTCAGCCTCAGCTGCACTTTAGTCACAGCTGTGAATGCTAACATGTCAACATATCCACCAACATGCATGTAACATTTAGCAGGACAGCAGACACAGGTGATACCCCCCCACACACACACCACTGAGTAGCCAAACAAATCAACTGGGGGCTGCAGGGAGTAGACCTTTTTCACAGCACACATTTTAATAGGTCAACCGCAGGTGTAATCAATAACATTAACGATGGCTGATTCCATTTAGTTAAGCCAGAGTGAGCCCTGGTATCGTGCATGCTCTCTGCCTGACGTGGCTTAGTGTGGGACGTTTAAGGAACTCTGCCATCATTAAGTCATTAATTACGCCTGTGCTTATTCTGCTTTCTTAAGGGGGAAAAGTAAAAACCATTGTAATGCCCAGTGCACCACACGGCGTACCAGACAGTCAGTTAGCTCAACACCAGGGACATAATGTCAAACTAAACAAAGGCCGTCTTAACTCGTCAGTTTCACACACACACACACACACACACACACACACACACACACACACACACACACACACACACACACACACACATTGGCTCAGTGCTATTTCTAGGTCACACGGGCTGTTTGTCGTGGCCGTGAGAAACAGTGATATTGCGTACGCCCTACAGGGCCTCTCGAGGTTACGTGGTGACGAAGAAGCACCAGGGGACACACGATCATTTAGGTCTCATTCACCGTCACGGTTTTCTCAGCAGTTTCTGCACTGAAACATGCCGGCGGCAGCATTTGGTCTATGTCGTGTAAATACTGTTAGCGACTGCAGTTAGGTAATAACATATAACAGTAATGATCATTAATTACCCCTCAGTGGTAATGATGGGGGCAAAGTGTCTGCTAATGGCGGCGGGCAGCGGCTAATGCTGCAGCAAGCCGGTGCCGGTGCTAAGCATGTGTAGAGTGTTGTGTTAGCCTCTTACATGAATGAATGCTGACGCGGTGGAGGTGGAGGTGAGGGCAACAAGGCCTCCTGAGCTGTGACGCAGATTATAAGATGAATGCACACACAGACGCCGTCTTTTAATTTGACTGACGAGCTCTGAGCATCATTAACAGTCTGACTAAGACACATTTGACTAATGATTGGACAAATTAACCAGACTGCGCAGTGGGCCTTCAGAGGGGAAAAACACACTTGTTTTCAGACACCAACATGAACATAATCATTATGACCTTTTTTAATTAGGGAAAACAAATAAAGACGTGTGCTTTTTATACTGAATGGCCTCTTTGTCTAACTAGGCTGATTTGCTGAGACTGTTGGTTCTGCTCTCGGCTTTACGCTTAATGAATTTTTTAAGCTCATTAAGCAGAACCTGACATGGGGACAGTTTAACTTGTTAAAGCAGGGTAATAAATAAGCTACATTGCTGCTGGAGGCACATGGGACTGATATTACACTAAAGCACAAAAACATGGCACGTAGAAGTTGCTTTGCCTTGTGCTGGTGTAACACAGACTCTTCTTTTTTTGTCTTTTCCCTCCAACAGAGCGATCTACTTTGCTGCTTACTCCACTGCCAAAGAGAGACTGAACGGTGTGTTGGAACCCGACTCCACACAGGTACACATGGTGTCGGCTGGAATGGCAGGTAACTATACATGTGAGGTAACAGGTTGACGTTCGCCGCCATGCAAGGCTTTTTAACATTTCCAGTGTGCTTGTCAGAAACTGCTGAGTAAACGGACCTGGTGTGGTTCAGTGGCGTCGCATATGGGATCAGGCTTGTGTAATATATGTACCTCAGGGCTGCTGTAGCTTTTGCTATTACATTGATTTCTCTGTAGTGAGCAAACAGTGGTAGAACTAGTTTGTGCTGTTTGATTCATTATTCGACAACGCCTGTGTATTCAAGAACAACCTTATCCAGGTTCCTTCACCTTTAGCCCAGATATACAGCAGCTTAATTAAAATCGTAACATGTTAAAAGGCCAGATTTAAATACTGTACCGTTATTCTCTGACGCTTTGTGTGTCAAAGGTAGGTCTTCTGCTCTGGTGTCACTCTGATCCAACAGGGAATGCCGAACCATCACAATGTGGGTCAGTCAGGCAGCTAGTGTGTGTGTGTGTGAATGGGAGAATCTGACAGGTGGCGCCACTTTTAGCACACCATGACTCAGACCTTTCAACAGCCCAGTCAAGGTCAGAATTTGTCAGTACATATCTTTCCAGTGGCGATCCACATATTCTGCATCGTGAGACGTGACTGAGCCGAACTGACAGGTGATGAGGTGCAGACGGTGCTGCCATTAATCTCGTCTGTGCAGTGATACATGATGCCTACCGCAGAGGTTAGAGCTGGGCTCTGCCATGGCCAACAATGGATGTACTTAACTTTCCAACATTGTTGATATCCACCTGAAAACCCCAGTATTGGTCAGGCTGTAATCTGCACGAATGTTTTTGAATTAAGAGCTCAGCTGTGTTCTTCCAGCGTGTCCCTTCTGCTGTCGTGTCACACGAGGTTGCAGTATGCTGGGTTAAATCCTGTGGGATGCTGGGGGAATAGGAAGTAAAATGGTTGCATGCCGGTCATTTTGCTACACACGAGCCGCCTGTGTCTGTTTTAGGCTTTAACTCTACCGTAGCTCTCCTCTCGCAAGGCCATGAGACCCCCACACCACCAGGGGTCTCTAGCTGCATCTGTGAGGAGTTACTTGGGTCTGCGTGAGTACTCACCACAGATCTGTGCTTCATTGTTTATATATGGTTCTTTTCTTTCTCTTCCTGCCTTTCTGTCCTCTACTCCATCACCATGTAGGTCATTGCATAAAAAGCAGTTTTATTTTAGCTTTTTTTTTTTTTTTTACAGCTGTTTGCACGACATTCATTTTTTATGTCTGTAGAGAGGCCAGCTTTCCCTCCCTACGCTGCCTTTGTGACTTTACGTTTCATTTCATTAAGACAACATCTTGACATTGTTTTATCTTCACCAACATGAATGCAGAACATTTACATCTTACTTGTGTGTTGGTTTGTGGACAGTTTATTGTACCGCTGGCAGTTTGACACTTAGGCTAATAGTAATTTTAGATTTTGAACAAAATGTAATCCTGTTGTGTGTTTCTTTTTTCCTCCACAGGTTTTACAGCCATCACAGCAACCAATCCAATATGGCTCATAAAGACCCGTCTACAGCTGGATGCTAGGTAAATATGACGATGTCTCCGAGGTGTGAGCTTCACACGTTTCAGTTCCCAAGAGAGGGACTCACAGTTGATGTACTATTAAAAGCCCTTTTACATGTTTTTTCATTAATGCAGATGCTCATGACTGCAAGGGGATTTCCATAAACGCTCATTTTGTGGCTTTAAAGGGAAACTCCTTGTTTTTATTCCAGAATTTAAAAAAACAGCTGGAAGTTTCTTGCTAATAATTGGCCTTATTATACATCTACTGCAGCTCTATTGAGCCCATATTTGATTTGAAGTAGAATTATGTGTAAGATGATATAATCACATAAAAAGCTGTAAAGTTGTTTGGTAATTTTGTCCCTTCAGGCTTGCTGTACATCAAAGTCCCGAAGACCAACATTACCAAACACAGATAATAGGAACCTGATAACGCTGACTCTGATATTTGTTATTTAACTCGGGTCTTGTGATCAATGAATCGATTGTAGATAATCGCCGTGTAAGGCATGCTCCTGCACACTGTGTTTTAAACGCAGCACTGTGATGTAATCTAGGAGTCTGTCTTTACATTCATCTGCATCGTTGTTATTGTGTTAAGTTCAAATGGGCAAAGTGAGTCGTTTAACTTGTGACTTGATGTATATTTTTCTTTCTCTTTTCTCAGGAATCGAGGCGAGCGGAGGATGAGTGCGTTTGAGTGCGTGCGGCGGGTGTATCAGACAGATGGCCTGCGAGGCTTCTACAAGGGTATGTCGGCATCCTACGCCGGCATCTCAGAGACTGTGATCCACTTTGTGATCTATGAAAACATCAAACGGCGCCTCTTGGAAGCCAAGGCGCCGCAGAACATGGACGAGGAAGAGGACACGTCCAAAGATGCTTCAGACTTTGTGGGGATGATGCTTGCCGCTGCCACCTCCAAGACCTGTGCCACATCCATCGCTTATCCTCATGGTAAGAGGTTGTGATCAGCAGTAAGCCGATGTTGGATGATTTACAACTTGTCCTCCTTTAACACTTCCCTTTCTCTTGACTTTGCAGAGGTGATCCGCACCAGGCTACGTGAGGAGGGCACCAAGTATAACTCCTTCTTCCAGACTCTAACAACAGTGCCCAAAGAGGAGGGCTACCGCGCCCTGTACCGCGGCCTCACCACCCACCTGGTGCGACAGATCCCCAACACCGCCATCATGATGTGCACCTACGAGCTGGTGGTCTACCTCCTGAACGGTTAAAGTCTTCGCCCCCCCCACTTAAGACAGTATGTGTAACCCTGCCCCTGTTCAGAGACGGAGAGAAGAGAATGAGAGCAACTGCACACCAGCTAGCAAAACAACCTGCTCGCCAGAAGAGGACAGAGACGGCACGATGACCTTTGTCACAGTGACGCAAGTGGTCGTTAAAAATAAGTTTTGTTTTATAACCAAAGGGTCTGGCACAGGGGCGAGGATCGGAAAGTTCCTCACATTGGTTTGGGGATCTGGGTTTAGCAGGGGGAAAGAAATGGTTGCCCTATTTTCATTTAAATTCCATCCTTTTCTCCCTTCGGTTATATAAGTTGCCCCTGGAAGCTCAGCTTCAGAGTGCTGAAGGAAGAACCGGAGTTACAGTATATTCTGCCTCTAACAATACTAATAAGGACAGTAATTCCAATGTTACTACCTAGTGGTTATAAGACCCCCACCAGCTGTAGACTTTGTAGTCATGCTGATGATCAGTTTAAAAAATATGTTTTATTAGTATCGTGCAGTGTTGCCTGCATCCCTCAGCCACAGGACCAGAATACAAAGGTGCCAGAGTCAGTAGTGATCTGAAGTATCTGACGAGGGGTCTCGAGTTAGCGAGAACAGGCAGAACTCAGCGCTTGAGGCTTGTTGAGGTGGGATCAACAGAGGGAAAAGGTGGAGGGTAGGGAGGGAGGTGAATGGGAGACGTGCCTTGTGTGAAAATGGGATGTAGACTAAGATGCACAACGGCTGTAGGAGGAGGTGGAGCTCTGGTTGACCTGCCACAACAAAGAAAATAGAGTCGTACACTGGTACTGTGTGATTTCGGGTGCCCTTAGTGAACCTTTTACATATCATGAACGTAGACACACTCACCTAAAGGTTGTCGGCATCTCGAATGCTCGTCGCGGTGTCCTCATAAAGCAGGAGTTGACATGCATTTACACTAAATACCTACATGATTGACATCTGCTTGCTTATTACAAGTGAAGTGCGCACGGCACCGACCTCAGAACCTGCACGTGTTTGTGTTAGCCATGTGTGAAAGAAGAGTCTTCACTAAGGTTAGATGGAGGGTAAAAAGGCCCCAAACTAAACCAGGATATAATCCACCATTTTAACTACTGGAATGTAAATAAACAGGAATAACTTTACTAAAAGGAAGTAAAACACTGATCCATGTTGTGAATTAAAAATAAATATTAACAAATTGTAATATTTATAGATGAATAAAATACCTACATAACGTGATTGTGTTGCATTTTGTCTGCCCAGTGATGGCAAATTGCAAACGTGTAGTGCATTTTCTCAAGCAAGGGTGTTGTTCTTATAGCACTTTCCAACGTCTCTCTAGAATCCTCATCTCATCTAGTTTTTTCCTCAGTCGGAGAATCCAGGCGAGGACAATCCTCTTGAGTTTACTCTGGAAACTTGTACAGTTTAGCCAGTGTGTTGAGGAGGTGGCCAGGAATATGCTCTTCATAAGCGCACATTAACTAAATGCAGACCAGTATAAATAAAAAAACTAAAAAAACAACAAAAAAAACCCTGTAACTACTATTTTGATGATTCCCTCACTTTATTCAGTTGTTGTTGTTGTTTAACAAAGCAAAATAACTGCATTTCAACCAGTTTAAAAAATAAAATAGCTCTTTTGTTTGTCAGTGTTTTACGTGTCCTTGTCATGGAATGGAAAGGCACTTGCTCTCTGCTTTGGGTACATCTGTTTTGTTTTAGCATTTTGACGTCATGTTTCAAACAGTACAAAAGACAAAAACAGTGTTTTGCCGTCACCTCGTTTGTCTTAGCGACCGTAGAAGTAACTTTCCTTCTGTAATCACAAAAAAAAAACCTAGGCTGTTGATTATTGTGTGCATTTTCACTGCAAACTGGGGGGGGGGGTATCCACATTGATATCCACACACCTCGCTGCTGACCGGGTCAGAGCGCTGGTGTGCAGCAGTTGGGGCGTGACGATATGCAGCTCAGCTCTGCAGCTCAGCTCTGCTCGCCTTCTCAGCGCCTCAGATGCTTTTCTGATCCTCAATGTGAACACACGTTCAGTTTTACAGCACACATGAAGGATGCATTAGAGTAGCCTCATTGTACAAATCTTATCAGAGGGGTGTTGCTCGCCCGCGGTACCATCAACACACACTATGGATGTAGTGAGACTACGAGTGAGTCCATGGGTGACCTCTGTTGCTGCTAGCGGTGATTGGACATTTGTGCATCATGGTACTGGCTGCGCCCCCCCCGCCGCCCCCCTGAAGGTTTTAAAACGGGATGGGCATACAGTCTAAGCAGATAGTGTGTGTTGATTATACTTATTTGGTTAAAGGGTCAATTCAACCAAATTCACACACTCACAAAAAAAACAACATTTGGGTGAAATGAGCCTTTAACTGTTCGGTTATCTGCATCTCTGTCACTTGTATCATATGATGCATTATTCCCTGCATCCCATGGTTCTTCTTTTGCACCCACACGTTTGCATTGTGTGCCTGTGTGTGTGTATGTGTGTGTGCGCGCATGTGTGTGTGTGTGTGTGTGTGTGTGTGTGTCGCATGTCCTGTGTGTAAGAGACCACAGGAGTATATATGCACTCAGAAGAATAGCTGCAAACAGTGTTGTTTTTATCTTTTTAAATAAATTGTTGCCTTCTCCTTTTGTTTTTTTGTTTTGTTGTTTCTTTTCTTCTCCATGTTGTCATTGATGAGCCGGCTGTGTGGCTCGGTCTATGCATTCTCTCATACCTGTTTTTGTAAAACAAAAAGCCAATAAAATGGAAAGAGTGCAAGTATATTTAAGCGTCAGGAAATCTTACTTTAGTCTGTTACTCTACAGTTTCTTTTTCTCAGTGGCTTTGGCACAATCCTCAAATGAAAACTCAAAACAATGAAATTCTCAAGTTCATTGCTCATTTTCTCACATTATGTGCATTCCCTGTTGCTTTCTCACAGAATTCAAATGTACAAGTATGAATATCTTGGACTGACCCAGTGATGCATTGAGTTCGGTTTCCACTGCTTTTCTTTTGAACTGTGTTCCTCTCGGACTGGTTACCGACATGCTCGTTGTGTAAATCCTAACACGCAAAACATTAAAGCCGACTGTCAACATTTCAAATATAGGTTTTTTTCATTATTTTCAGTAATCTGGTAGTGTTTAAAGTGGCATGAACTGATGTTTTTGGGGTTTTATTTTGGGGGCAGCAGCAACAAGCTGTAAACTCACTATTGTCACCCTTTAAGTTGTTGGCGAACAGTTGCCTACACATCCAGCAGATACAATATAATTGCATTATGTCCAGATGGCGAGTGTTTACCTCAATATTTCTCCACTAAGGAGGGAAATATCTCTTTAGCTCAACACTCCGCTGTGTTGTTCTTTCTGAAACCTGCGGCCACAAATGATGCTGGTGAGAGTGGTGAGAAAGAAGTCGTCACTTTAGATTCAACTTATAACTTGTTCGTCCTCAAATTGTTGTGCAACTGTGGAGCAACTCCACAACTCGTGATTTCTCACACACATTTACACCCCAAGAGGTTTTACATACAGATGAACGGGTGAACATGTAGAGAGAAAAGTTGCAAATTAACTGTTAAATTGGCGTTTGCATTGAGTTAATTCAGTCCTTCGACTTTCTGTCTCGTAAGTGTCAATGAGAAATGACATGAAATAAAACACAATTTTAATCTTGTTATGCTGACACAGCTCCTTACACATTTGACTGCCTTGATGAAGGTGCATGTCATTTTGGTGGCAGAGACACTCTCGTTATTTGAGTGACTGAGTCCCTTCACCTGCACCCTGCAGCTGGATAGTATACACGTAATGTGTCTCATGTTGAGAAAACTGCACCCCTGAACGATGCATTTGATGCACAGCAGCTAGATGTAAGTCGATGCTTCCTGCCACCAGGTGGTAGTGTTGACCTGCTCAGCTCCTGCCTGTGTCTTCTTCTAGGACACCATCAGCTCAGTGGAGCAGATACTGAAAGATGACAGCCTGCTGCCGCCTCATTCCACCACCAAATGTTTAACTGTGCTGTGCACCTCAGACACAGTTGCGACATGGAATGAGTCTACATGTAAATGTTTACTAAAGCAGAACAAACACTGACTGAAAAAGAGAGAATGAATGATGGTATAGCCGCAGCAGAAAAAACACACTTACCTAATTCACAGCTCATTTCCTGGCCTGAACAACAGCATCACATCATCACATTAGCTCCAGCAGGACCAGCCTGAGTCAGACACCACACGCATTTATTCTGTGTCAGACTGAAAAGGGAGGTGTGTGCTCCCAAAACACGCTCCGCAATCCGCCAGCAACGCCAGTGTTCTTGGAATAATACAAAGTGCCTCGGGGTGTTGGTTGTGCCTCACTTTTAAATTGAGCATTGGGGACACAGTGTGAAACGGCAGCAAAAAACCTGATGGAGCCAGTAGAGTGTTATGACTGGCACCGTGTTTACCTCTGAACTGGGGTGGAAGGGAAAGGAGGGCAGAGAAAGAGACAGAAAAATGCTGTTTTCCATTTCCACCATCCCTGGCAGGCTTTTGGCTCTGTGTTGTGGTGTTTGCTGTTGTCTGGCTTAAACCTGAAAAAAAAAAGGGGAATTGGGCACTAATCTGTATTTGGGCTGCGTGTAAAGATTAAAGTCGTCTTTACATATATATCAAGCTTTTCATCTTCCTGCTTTGGCCTCTTTTTCTGCAGCCCATTGCTTCAGCACACGCTTTCCAATTTCCACTTCCACTGAAGTGATTTCTCACTTCGGAGGACCTGCAGAGGGAGGCAGCATGCATCTGTCCTTAAAGGGGCACTCCAACTATTTGGTATTGCACTTTCATGGGGGACTCACAAGAGGCAGATTAAAAAAAGAATTGTCAAAACAGCAGAGATATCCTGACTTTTAGTCCCATATGGGTCAAGTAGCGTCTTATTTTTTCATACTTAAAGACAGTCAAAGTCCTGTTTTAATCCTTATCTTCAACTCTGGGGCACGTACATACATTTATCCAATAAAGTGTGATTGATGTGAAGTGTGATGTGACAGCTGGTGTCCCCTGGCTTGAGCTAACACGTTAGCTCGTGGGTCTCGTAGCTAGCGGAGCGATATCACGGGTCAGAGTGTGTTTTGCTCCCAGTCAGCAAAAAAAACTTTGTTCACATTTCCTAAAGAGCGTGGTTGTGCTCTACTTTATGAATTACTCCGTCACGCTACAGCACATGTGAGGGAGGTGCGGGTGGTGGCCAACAGTTCTTAACCGATATGTATCCACAATCAAATATTTGATTTGATTCCCCACCCACATACTCAGTTTCACTCTGAAACACGTCACATTACGAGAGCTGAAGGCGCGACCGTTCCACAGTGAGGAGAATATCAGTTACACAGCATTTCCTACCATTAGCTAACATTAGCCACCATAGTGGTCCTACCAGACCAAGTAAGGCTGTAGCAACAACACTCCTGAGTGTGTTGAATTGAGAAAGGGTGCGATTTATTGCTTATGAATTTGACTTTTCATCTGTAAGAGGAAAAATCTTCTTTTAAAAGTGACACGGTGTTGCTTTAAAAAGCTCCTTTCAGAGCCACAGAAGGCAAATATACAACTGAGTAAATGTACTGATATTTGTGTGTAACATCATGCGTAGGTTCATGCTTAACACCAATGCTTTTATGTAGACATCGCAAATGGTTCTTTGTCCATATGAATGATTTATCTCTTACAATGGGATCTTTCAATTCTGTTCTTAAGTTCTATCAAGGCTACAATTAGAACCACAAACTTAAACAAAGAACCGCCCAACAGTTCGTCCATTTTCTGTATGAAATCTATGTCCTTCCGCACCCTTGGAGACTCTCTGTGTCCACATTCTCTCTAACCAGGACCAGTAATTGGATGCTCTCAGTGGTGTCTAGAGACGGTCTCCTCCAGGTGAGTCACTGACTGGCTGAACACATGAACTTCAGACTGAGCCAGAGCAGCCTGTGCAGGGCACGGCTGTCTGGGTGAAATACTTAGGTGGCTTGGATTCGTGAGCAGCTAGGTTCCAGACTCAGACAAACAATCCTCGCTCTTCTTCCTTCAGATATCTGCCGCGGCCCCACACTGTCGAACAACAACTACAGCGTATGGCAGACGTGCACAAGGCATCGTACACATTGGTTTTTTTTGAAAAAGGCATTCGATCTGCCTCCCTAGCTCTATTTCTAGCTAACTGTCAACACTGACAAGACGGAATAACGGGAGGTTTTCTTGTTCTTCCAGTCCTGCCCATATTGCACGAATGCACCATATATGCGCAGCATTGCTTTGAGCTTGTCAGCATGCTAACATACTGAATTTAAATTGTCATTAGCCTTGAAAGTTTTGGGTCATTAAGTGACCTGATGATGACGCTAGAAGAAAAGTTAAAGGATGACAAAATATATTACAATTCTGCGCTGTTGAGACATTTCACTCAAAACCAAAAATGTCAACTTCATGGTGGTGCTTGAGGAAAAGTCAGTCTGGGGATCATAAATTGTGTGCTAATCCATCTGGATTCTGTTTCACTGGATAAATGAAATCCTTGACCTGCTGGTGGTGTCACGGGAAAATCAGGATCAGTAGGATTCATCCACTGGGCACCATGAATGTCAGTCCATTCAAATAGTTCAGTTCAGTCTGCACCAAACTGTGGACTGACCACTGGCATGGCTTAAAAGATATTATACACATAACAGTGAATTTCCAACATTCAGACACTAAGTATGAACATTTCTAAGTCAGTCTGGCGACTGGGGACTCAAATATGAATTCAAATGCATCCACAAAACACATGAGCACACTTAACTTTGGCTTTGTTTGAACCCTCCACCCACTGTGGTCGGCTGTGGGAAGCACACTGGCTCGGGTGAATTCAGGGACATCTCTCTGTGGTCCACACACACACACACACACACACACACACATAAACAAATCACCTACACATGGGAGGCAAAGTGAAGAGAAGTTCAGCCAAGTCAAGACAAAGTACTCCCCTTTATTTTCTAACAAGCAGAAATCCTCATGGTGATTCAGTGACATTGTTTGACTGTTAGTACACCGTCCAATTATGTCTCCACAACCGGTCCGGGGAGAGAGAGAGAGAGAGAGACCCACAGGATGAAGACGTGACACGGGGGGAATTGGATGGAGACAGATAGCCAGGGAAATGGAAAGAGAAGGAGAAGGAGGGTGGATGCTGGGGAAGTCAGGCAAACGACATAATGAAAGGCAGAGAAGGAAAACATGTGATGCAAAGTGTCTGTCGGAGGACTTGGGGAGGATTCAGTGCGGGCTGGTGAGAACAGCCACGGCAGCTTTCTCTGAAGTCAGCATTGAAAAGCAGGCAGACGGGTTGACACACACACACACACACATCCTTAACTCACACTCTCACAGCCTCATTCGCAAACAATAGATATGCACAAAGCTTTTTCTTACACAACACCAAATCCACTGCACACACACACACACACACAGCATGGGAGCTCTGAGTCATGTTCAGTTGAAACTGTCTCTGTTGCACCAAGATAAACTTTCTGACTTTATGAGTAACAGACACTCGACCGTCTGTAGTGAAAGGCTAGTTGGATAGATAGACTTAAAGGAATACTTTGATATACTATAAATACTACTCTCATATATCTGCAGCTGGAGCTCGGAGACTGTTAGCTTAGCGTAGCATAGAGACTGGAAACAGCTAGCCTGGCTCCGTCCAGAGGAAACCTGCTTACCAGCACCCCTAAAGCTCACTAATATATACACATGTGGACAAAAATAATGGTACCCTTAACTTAATATTTTGTTGCACAACCTTTTGAGGCAATCACTGCAATCAAGCGATTTTTGTAACTCTCAATGAGACTTCTGCACCTGTCGACAGGTATTTTGGCCCACTCCTTGTGAGCAAACTGCTCCAGCTGTCTCAGGTTTGAAGGGTGCCTTCTCCAGACTGCATGTTTCAGCTCCTTCCACAGATGCTCAATAGGATTTAGATCAGGGCTCATAGACGGCCACTTCAGAATAGTCCAATGTTTTGTTCTTAGCCATTGTTGGGTGTCTTTAGCTGTGTGTTTTGGGTCATTATCCTGTGGGAGGACCCATGACCTGCGACTGAGACCAAGCTTTCTGACACTGGGCAGCACATTTCGCTCCAGAATGCCTTGATAGTCTTGAGATTTCATTGTTCCCCTGCACAGATTCAAGACACCCTGTGCCAGATGCAGCAAAGCAGCCCCAGAACATAGCCGAGCCTCCTCCATGTTTCACAGCGTTGTGTTCTTTTCTTCGTATGCTTCATTTTTGCGTCTGCGAACATAGAGCTGATGTGACTTGCCAAAAAGCTCCAGTTTTGTCTCATCTGTCCAAAGGACATTCTCCCAGAAGCTTTGTGGCTTGTCAATATGCATATTGGCGAATTCCAGTCTCGCTTTTTTATGAGTCGCTTTCAACAGTGGTGTCCTCCTCGGTACAGTGACTACTTTTCACCCTTTAAATAGGCAGACTGACTGATTACAAGTTTGAAGACACCTGTGATGCTAATTACAGGACACACCTTAGTTTAACATGTCCCTAAGGTCAAATTATTTTCAATCTTTTCTAGGGGTACCATCATTTTTGTCCAGTCATTAGTTTGTTTTTTAAAATGATTCTGTTGAACCACAATTTACAAGCAATGTCTGATTTTCATTAGTTATTTTTCAGTAAATTTTGATTTATTATTACTTTTGTCAGTTTCAAGTTAATCACCCCCCTAAAACTACAACTTGTTGTTTTTACGCTTTGATTTTTGTACGGATAAAACCAATTACCAGTTCTTACACCTTTAGACAGAGCCAGGCTAGCTGTTTACCCCTGGTCCCGCTCTTTATGCTAAGCTAATCTAAGCTAACTGTCTCCTGGGTCCAGCTTCTTATCTAATGGACAGACATGAGAGTGGTATTGATTTACTCATCTAACTTTGGCCAATAAAATGAATTAGCGTATCTATCAAAATGTTGAACTGCTCCCTTGATGACTCACCGCAGAGGAGCGAGGAAGAATCAACTGACAGAGCGATCTCTGCTGTGTTAAACCCATCAACTTCAGTTCTCCGGTTCTCTTTGGAATTGATTTGAGGCCAGCTGCTCGGGGAGCTAATGGTCTACTTTTCACAATGAGCCTAATTTCATCCAGGATTACTGACTTAGCCTGCTTGGTCATGTACAAATCTGCTGTTGATACTGTTTTAGGTGAGATACAAATAGATGCGTCTCTTAATTGGACTGGGACCAAGGCAAGGGAATTAATATTGAGAACCTTAAAATACCAAGCGATCATCGGACAAGATAAGTCTTGATATACAACTGTTGACATCTTACTGTGGGTACGGACACAGTGAAACCTCTGAGCACTAACCACACTTTTAGAGGTTTTTCAGGTTTAGATGTTTTTGAGGTAAGTGGCTTCAGATGCCAGAAATATGCTTCCTAACCCATTAGTTTGGCTTCAATCCATAAGCCCAGCTGCTCCCACTATGCTGATTGCATAAAGGCACCTTTTCCATTGAACATGAATTATATGTCAAAGTGAAGCTCAAAATAAAGTCTGCGCATAAAAGAAGGCAAAAGCAGGCGACATGTTATGATTAATTACACGCACTTGTCATCCAAATGTTAACTTAATGCAGGGCTGTGCTTGTTAATAAACTCCAAGAGCGGCAGACAGATCGTGATTATGCTCAGAATAAAACTATGCAAGGCATGAAGTGGCCTCCACCCTGCGTCAAGCGCCTGAAACGCCAGAATTTAACAGGAAGTGTAGTCATGACACGTACAAAATAAAAGCACGGAGTTAGCCACGTTTAGGAAAAATAACTTTCAGCAACATAAAACACAAGAAAATATTATTCACCGCCGCTAAATAAATTGTGATGCAACGTCACGCGTGCGCATTGGACGCAAAAAAACACTAAACACAAAAACGGCGTTTTCACAAAAGTGCTTTTTTTATGGACGTCGTGGTCGGAAAGCGTGCTGTTATTTTGGGTAACTTGACACCAGTCACCTTTTCTTGATCCCGACCCTCCAGCCAATCAGCGGCTGTCAGGGACACATGAACGGTGATAATATCCACGGAACAGGCTGCGGGCAGGAGGAACAAAGAAAGCCGCCCCGTAGCGTGTAAAACGTCCTTTCACTATATCAACACGGACAAATATCGACTTTGCAGAGGCAGTCTTCGCTTTACTTCAAACACTTGACCCTCACGATTAAATGTCACCCTTGCGTGTTAAGTCCGACGGTTTGGTTTTTTTGCTGAGGAAAGAGTGAACTTGGACGTCGTGAGAGGTTTTTGTCGGGTCGCCTTTCTCGAAACCTTCCTGCCTTGGATACGCTGGTCGCAAGGTAACGCACGGTAAGTTCACGTGTTCTCTTCCGTAAAGGCTTGAACATGGTGCCGAAAACAATTGTGAAAGCACAGCGACTGTGTTATGTTGTCGCTTGACATTGCGAGACGCAGGAAAGTCCTGTCTCAAACTTTCCTCTTGCGTTTTCTTAGGCAACGATAGCGCCGATAAATTCCCTGCGCACCCAGCCCAGGAGAACAGACCTTTCCCCAGACTCTATTAAATTATCGCCTTATTTTAG
Source organism: Enoplosus armatus (assembly GCF_043641665.1). Classification (NCBI taxonomy): domain Eukaryota; kingdom Metazoa; phylum Chordata; class Actinopteri; order Centrarchiformes; family Enoplosidae; genus Enoplosus; species Enoplosus armatus. The sequence goes on along the minus strand of NC_092184.1, from coordinate 24,168,415 downwards.
CGCTTCGTTGCTCCTTGACAAACAAACACACCAGGAGGAACTAAACGAAAGATATTTCCTGACTATTTGCTATCCACACAAAATTTCGGTGTTAAACCTAGTTTTATTTATTTCAAATAATTCAACTTACTGAAATGTTTTGTCACGCAGTAAACTAACAGCTTGGACTGGTGCTGCAGCAATAAGTATGAGTCAATTAAAACATATGCATTTCTCATATAGGCATACGGACCTAAATTGCTTGTTAAGAAGCCAATCATGCGCCGAAACATCAAGAAGACACTACGGACACATTACATGGATCTCAGCTGTGTTTTAATGGTAGTCGACACCCGTTATTGGTAATGTCAATACCGAACTGCCAGAATGTGAGTGGAGATTTTGGCTCGCTCTTTTTCTCCATTCAAGAGACAACGGTTCATATGAGGCAATGTCTGCTGTTGCAAACCATTTAGCTGCTTTAAAGAAATGATGATTTTTTTTTTCTCCTTATGTGTGCGGGGAAACGAAAGTCTTGCGTGGTTCCAGCATTTCAAGTTGCCTATATGTTGTGGAGTTTCAAACTAAGCAGGGGCAGACAGTTTCCCTTTTTTTTCCAAGCTTTGCTTTGAGTAAGCAAAGGCTTGCGTTATTCCAGGTGAGCAAACAAGGCAGTGCCCTAGAAGCAATAGAGAGCGGACTATTTGACTTATTCAGTGCCCATTTGATTTGAAGTTTGCCTGCTATTCAAAGGCTAAATGCTTTGCCTGTAACCACACCATCTGCTTTGCCCTCCTGGGCATTGGCAGGCTACTGTCCAGATCAAGTGTTGTGAGAGATTTGTGTGGGTGGACCACAGCAGATGGTGAGATGGAGAACATAACTGGCTGATGTGGTAGCGAGGCTCACTGTTTGTGGTTGTTGGTCGCCTTTTCAGTTGTGGTTTGTGCAATAAACAAAAAACAAAATCTTTAATATTTTAAGCAATGTCTCTAGGACAGCTCCATCACAGTCAGAATGACAAATGCTTTGGCTGTTAATTAGCTGCCCTATACTGTTGAAAGCCAGGTCATATGCTCCCTATCATAGAGGAACTATTGACCCCTGCACTCTATTTCCCACCATCTGGGGTTTGACCCTGTGACCACTGTGGGATCAGTTGACCTCCAAGAGGGTGGGTGGCATAAACGTGCCCGGGTCCACAGAGGTCAACAGTGGAGCTCTCTATCATGTTTAATTCACCCAGAGTCTACGAGGAAGCGGATAAAAGGGCATTGGTTATTGTTGGCCACTTCCAAGCAAAAGGTTGCGCCGTTGCTTTGGCTTCACCCGAACAGTTGACTGCAACCCGATCACTGATCTGTTTTTGTGCGTGCAACCTGTGTATTGCTTCACTATGCTCAGATAACATCAGGCAAGCAGGAGCATCTACCCGAGGTCACCGTGGCCGGTCAGCTTTCTCCGTTAGAGCTGCAAACTTTTGGAACGCAGCACCATCAAGACTATGCTCCACCTTCTCTAGTTTTAATTGGAATTGAAATTATGTGTATTATCACGTGACAATTAACCACAAAGTACTAAACGGAGTATATCATCTCATTGTTTTTGTATGATGTGATGTTTAAATGGAAAGTGCTTAGTTTTTTTTATGATGCAGTGTTTATTTTCTGTACCTCCTGTCTGAATTACAACATTTTATGCCATAATTCTTTAGTGGATTTACATGCCTAGGGACTGCTTAGGGTTTGGCGATATGTCTGTGTATACCGTGCAGAGATTTGGCAATACTGTTTCCTCCGTTGGAGCTGTCTGCTAAATATTCAGGGCTGGATTCATGTGTGATCTCATGACTTCAGCTGCCTCCAAGTTAACGTGATTTGGCCACGTAGTTGGCGGCGGCAATGCACCTCCAAGCTGGTTTGAGGTGTGTTTGGGGTCATTATCCTGCTGCAGTATGAATCCGTCTGCACAAAGATGCAAACCAGAGGGTACAGCATGTCTCTGAAGAATGGAGTGGTACTTCTCCTCGGTCAGGGTGTAGTCGAATCGATGCAAGAGTCCAACTCCAGAGTAGGCAAAACACCCCCCAGACTTGAATATTCCCATCATCATGTTTCACTGTTGGTTTGATAAACTGCGGTATGATTCTCTCTCCTTACATACACCCTTCTGTTACTGCCATGAACCTCAAACTTGGATTCGTCGGTATATAGGACTTTTTTCCAGGCATCCACAGTAAAATGCTGGTATTTCTTAGCCCACCCCAAGTGTTTGGCCTTCAGCCCTTCTGAGAAGTGGTTGGTCTGCCTGATCGTGCTTTGGATACAACTGATCCCATTTCTGCAAAGCCTTTTAGAGTTCGATGCACTGCCCCCTTAGAAACCTTTAGCCATGATTTGACACCGACAAAGCCCCTCTCTGCTCAGAATAACAATTTCACAATTCTGACACTTTCACTTAGTTCGGATGCCATGTTATCCCACTATCACAATGCTACTTAGTAAACAATGATCTGCTGGAAACGTATTAAAACGTATTTATAACAGGTGAACCCTGGTCGCAAGCTGGGTTGATTGAACGAGCCTCCGATGAGTGGATCAAATCCACCCGAGTGTCATCTGAACACATGCTTCCATGGAGGGGATACAACTCAAAGAAATCTGACCTTTTTGTATGAAGGAGTTAAGTTGGTCAATGCCACACATTTGCTTAAATTTGATTGCTGACATAAAAGATAGTGCAGAATCAAAATATTTCTTTATTTTATGTCATAACGTCTTGTGTTTTTAAATGTTTCTTAATCCTCCTCCTTTCTCCGGTGCAGTTTCTTGTTACTCATCACCTGACATATACACGTTACAGTATATTTGCGATAAGCTAATATTGGCCTGTGCAATTTATTAACTGGACTCTTATCTATACTGGTCATAACTCTCAACCCAACGGTTGAACCTGGACATAGTTGATGTTTGTATGTCGGTGTTATGGGCCTCTATGGAAGCATCGACAGACTGTTTGCATTGGAACAGAACATTGCATTCGCCATAATAACAGTCTATTCTCGGGTAGGGCTGTGACAATCATGAAATATTAGTGGACAATTAGGCTAATTCTCATGCAAATAATTGAGACCAACAATTTAATAAAAAAAAAAAAAAAAATTTGCCAAATTTTCTCAATTAAAAGCCGAACGCCTTAGTTCAATAAATAATGATGTAGCAAATATTACATAAACATACTGTAATTAAGCAGCAAAGGACCCCTGAGCTGTCAAACGCTCTGCTATAAATCAAGAGACCTGTTATTGGCACCTCTCTGGCATCATCTTGCATCGGAAAGCAAGAAATATGGTCTGAAACAAAAGAACCCGGCCAATAGCTGTGAGGTCTAGACAGCTCTTTTGTTTCTCGATGTTTGTCTCCTGACATTGGAACCTCGTGCTCTGGTAGATCATTTATTTGCCTCAGCCCAGCTGATAGAAACGCAACTAATTTGCACTCTTGTTGCGACGTTTCTAACATCGCGTTCAACTGTATGTGGGTCAGTGTTGGCTTATTGAAGGTGTCGGCTGATAAGTAACGAGAAACTGTGTCACCATTACATGGTTTGTCCACCAGAGAGCACTGACGAGATGATTTTTTTACACTTTAAAATGTCGCCCTCAGCGTGTGTCTTGGTCACAATTCTTAAAAAAACAAATCTAAGGGACGTGTATGCAGATTATTTATTTAAGAAAACATGACAATTGGCAGATATATTGTAAAAGTCCTAAATAAATCTCTCAGTGTCTGCCTCACATCCAGTATTAATGGGGTTGTAATACAGCTGCAAGTCATATACGACAAAGACTGTTTGTGTACTTGCCCTGGATTGCTGCTAGCAAATCAGATTTCTCCTAATAGAATGTGAGTTGAATTGAGTGTACATCGCTGAAGGCGAGCACACTGACTTTTACAATGGCACATTGATTTACAGATTAACATTCAACATCTCCAACCAGAAATTGGCTGGTATCATTCACCCAACCCCCATCAGTTCTAATGACAAACTGTTGGTGACAGCCAGGTAACAACTGGGTCCTCTCTGCTGTCATAAACCCAGTCCATGTAGATGGGAGATCCATTATTAACACTTGTAGCTGCACTTCTTTGATCACAGAAGGCGACGATGCCTCCTAAATTTAATTCAGTGTGGACAGCTGTTCAAGAACAACCTGTAGTGAACTGACGTACGTAAGAGTTATCCACTTGTGATCAGATCACCCAAGACGCATGTTAATTCCCGGTGTAGACGGGGCCGCACAGTCGCGCAGACACGCTGTCAGAGACGGGCTGCTTCTGCAGAGGGGGCACTGCAGCCAGTGTGTCTGATGCTGACTCAGTAGAATGTTAATGTTGTGAAATCCCATTAAGAGCAATCCGGTGCCGAGCAGGGCCACGCCTGGGCTTTACGGGACAGCAGGTCATTGAAAAAGGCCAGCAGTGCCCTTGTATTTGCACTGTGTAATAGAATCTAATCACTTGAGTGGCTCACATTAAATTGAATTGCTCTTTTAAATCGCTGCCACTCATGTTTAGTTGCTCTTGAAGGCTGTAAAATGATTTTGGTTGAGAATAATTGTTGTTGGAGCCGCAGCTGCACTTTGGTAGCTGTGGTAAATACTGCATAGTTTTGCCCTGTTGCTTTGTCACTGTTGTGTGGGGAGAAACGAAGCAAAAAAACCCAAAAAACATCAATTGTTTTCATTGCACTGTCCTGATAAGGTTGATTTGAACAGCAGGAGCTGCATGCAAAGTAGCAACATTTCACATCAAGTTCAGTTGTGAGTGCCAGCTGGTATCAGTTGGGTGAGTTTGTTCCTTTTTTCTACTGGGATGGATCTGAGGTAGCAGGGCTGAGCTCTAACTGCCCACCCTGTCAGCGGTCTCTGATTGTAGCACATTGCCACTGGCTTCAGACTGTCAGTATTGATTAGATTTGACATGAGACCCATTTTCAGCAAAATAGTTTCCATAATATGCTTACCCATTTGAAGCAACTCCTACTCATCGTTTTCCTCCTTTAGGCACGGCATGCATGATTATAACAGAATAGGTTACTGCACATGTCAGCCAGTATTGCCTGTCGCTGCTGGGTGAGTGATGTGTGCTGAAGATTGGGTTCTCACCCAGCTCTTCAGGCAGATGACGGATGTTCCTCCCTGCAGAGAGAGGGAGAGGGAGAGGGATGCACCGTACAAGTTAGTGGGGCTGTTAATCTTTCACATCTGAGAGGGATGTGGTGTAAAGCTCTCCTCCTGGAAGAAGCTTCCACCCACATGTTTCTATACTGGTATGCCGAAGCTCTGCATTATGTGCTGCTTTGAGCTGCCAACTCCTGTGAATGAAAACTACTCTTGACAATGGTTATGTTCACCACGTACTCACTAAATGCACTATGTACTCTACATAGCATAGCAGGAAACTTGCTCGCATGTCTTTGTAGTACTTCTATTCATATATCTTCTTACATCTCCTCGCAGTGTAGTAACAACAGTCTAAACTGCCTCAGTCAGTGTATAAAATAATGCTTGACAATATTCTCCCATTTTGTCCAGCTAGTGTTTCTTTCTGGGGGCCTGACTTTATACGGTCATGTTTTGTGAGGTTCGTTCTTATTCTGTGTATAAATACACAAAATACGTGTTTTTAAAACGTAAAGCAGATATTTTGAATAGAAGCACCAAAGTTTAGTCTTTGGAATCACTACATTAATTGAACGGAGATCAAATGTTCTTATTAACTATACAGAAGAGAACCTGACGTTCTGTACAAAGATCACCTTAAAAGCTGACAGCTCTTATTTATATTCAACCGTGTCTTTTAAAAAAAACAACCAAAGGCTTAAATTGGACCTGGAAGCAGGAAGTTTCCTCTTATGTTTTAAAAACAGACATCCTCCTCCCACTCCATGCCTCCTCTTTCTCCTCCTCCTCATCTCTTTTCCTGCTATAACAATCTGCCATGCAAAACAGTGTGCCCAAACCACTGGGTCATTGTGAGGACAGAGTCCACATATACACACAACTGCTGTGAATCATCTCACCTCCAGTGACCTCTTGTGCATCGGTGTGTATCCGTTGGTGCAAAGTTGCTATCATACATGGCTGCTTGCTGTCATCGTGGTGAAATGGAGGATAATGGAGGATAACGGAAACACGACATACGCACACGTCAGTATGCTGAAGAGAGTGCACTGCTGTACTTTGTGATATAGTAAAGCATTCTTGCTGCTGTTTGTCTGGTGTGTGTTTGTGTATAGTAAATCTTGTGAGCTTGTGTACTGAATTGCCCGTATGTATGAATGTATTGGCCACATAGTATTTGTAAAAGACTGGTGATCTGTCCAGTGTATTAGATCACTTCAGCATTGTGCCGTCCTGTTTCAAACTTCTTAATGCACCTACACATACCACTACCTCTAGTTTTAACCCTCCCAGGAACCTAGCCATTGTTTAGCCGCGCTACGCTGACATGAATAATTGAGTTGTCCTATGTGCTCGTGGATGTGCTCTACTGAAATCCTGTTGCTCCACTGATGTTCAGAAGCTTTGTTGCCTGCTGGGCTCGTGCAAGATGTCTGGATCTTTGTTCACAGCAGTGGGTTCCATCTGAAGAACCTTTTGTAATCTTTCCGGTTTCTCTCTTTGTGCATGAATAGTTTAAGGTTATGTAGGTCACGTGTTCTGTTTTAAAGGTGTGCATACAAACTAAAAGACAGATATCTGTATTTGTAAATTTTGGCTTGCAGATTTATTAATTACCTAGTTGTTCAGATAAGTTGCTCTGCCAAGGTGCGCTTAACCAACCGTTGCTCTGCTGCAGAGTTCTCTTGAGGTTACGACAAACTAACGTCTTTGAGGCTCAGTGTTTCTGGGGCGTTGGGAAAGGAAGAGGTTAGATCAAAGCAACACAAAAACGGAACAGACACGTTTTCACACCACTCATTTTCCCCCTCTTTTCCAAATTTTGTTGAGCATTTTTAATTAGATCTCAGTCAAGTGCTTGAACACAGCACGCCATTAATTATCCAATTTAATTCACACCATGTTTGACTGTAGCTAATCACTGATTTTCTCAGGGGTAAATGAGGCCATAAGCTCAACAATGGCACATTGAGCTAATTTAGCTGCTAAAGTGACATGGCACTTTTGATCTGCTTACATGCCTCCCAGTTAAGCTCCATGTCATCAGAACCATCGTGTGGCCTACATGCAGAGCGTGTCGAGTCCTTTCTGAGCATGGCCGCTTACGCTGTTAGAATATGCTGCTAATTGGCTGTTTTTAGTGAAGGAAATACGTCAAGGAAGGAGGCAGTTTCTGTCCTTGCTCTGCAGAGGTGGCAAATACAGGGCCCCAGATTGTGATCATTTACTTGCATTTTTTTGGGACAGGTGACAAAAATAGGCGACACGCCGCATCTCTAGGTGAGGCGCCGCCGCTGCAGCCGCGCCTGAGGCAGAGGCTGACATCGCACTGCTCATGCGGGCTGTGGCTGCTCCAATCTGTTAGCATGGCCGCCGAAATGAAAAGCAAGAGGTTCAGTGATGCAAACGCGCTGCTCAGGTAGGCGGTGTGGCCTGGGCATTAGTAGGAAGGAGAGAGGATTGTTGTGTGTCTTGTGTTAGAATGTGGACAGCATGGGGTTCTCGTACACTCCTGCACAGGTATGTGAATATGTACCCGTGTGTTGTCTTGCCATTTCTGTTTTTCACGGAGTCAAAGTGAATAAATCGAGCTGGTGATTGTTTTTTCAAATGAAAGGTTGGACTCCTTTTTAGCCACAGCAGTCCCAAAGGTCAAAGGTCAGATCAAAACAATGAATCTTTGCCACCTGCTGCTTTTTTTTTGATAGGAATGGATGCACTGATTTGCACATTGCATCTCATGGCTGGATCACATTGAATAAATGAGGAAAGTCCTTAATTGCACGTTGAAAAACAGTTGATCATGCATCTCATCGTTGTCTAATGTGACCAGATCTGACGATCCTAAAACACCTATTCACCTGTATTCAGATGGGGTCGGTGGTAGCCTTATTTACTAGCTGTCAGTTGAACAAAGGGCTGGGCTTCATGTTTTGGGTTCATCATTTTAGCATTCTTCAGGCTGCAGTGTGGCTGTCAAGTTTTTGGGGATTTATTTATGGTTTCTCCAGCAGTTTGTCGCATTCAGCATTACAAGGAGGGGGTGATGAATCACCCAAGGGCTCCTAACAAGGTTATTCATCTTCGCACCACATTGGCACTCTGCACGCGTCTTTATTGTACAATTTAAGACTCGCTCTGATGGCCGTTATTTCAGCCGAGGCCCATATACAACTCTGACTCGGACGATAGAAGTGATTGGTTGCTTGAGAATGTCTGTGGATTGAAACGAACGATTGAGGGCTGTAGTTTCCCAGGGGCCTCCTACTGATAAATGGTTCACCCCCTCTTCCCTCTAACCATCATTAAAAATGCCAAATCATTAAAAGCTGCAGTTCTCCATAACCCCCCCCCCCGCCTCCTTTCCCAACACTGATGGGAGACCTCTCCTGCCAGCCTCTTCTTTCCTCTTGTGGCGCACTCCCAAATGTTTGTGAGCGACATTTGAGTCACTGTGCACTGATTGTCCTTTGTAAATATATAGTCATACATATATTACCGTATTTACATGCCTGCAATGGGGCAGCAGTGACCTAAATAATACCAATATCTACTATCTGTAGAGGGACGTTTAACACTTCAAACTATCACAAGCTAACGTTACCTACAAACCTTAGCTCGCTAGCCAAGCAGTCTGTAACACAGATACAGATATGTTGAGGAGGAAAGGTAAATGCCAAAACACCTCAGCAGTCTCTTCCTTGTCGCCATCACCTCCAATATTTGGCCGTCTGGAAAACAATTGTGGCTCCACTGAGTTAACGTTGAACGTAGAACGAGAACAGCCGAAAAACGGTAAAGTTAACGTTACTTAAAGCAGAAGTGAACGGCAACACGGCAGCAATACTACTTTGCTTGCTTTCACTTACCCAGTCTTTTTTTTGACTCCACTCCTCATTAAGGAGCGGACACAATAAAAAGCTAATGGACTGCACCAAGTGCTGATTTTTCCTGCGGCCTTAAAGTGATCAGTTTGGATGGTCAGTTAGTACAAAAAACTTTGACATTATTTAATTTAATTTGCATTTCAAGACAGTACATGGTCAGATTCTTTGTAAGAACCTGCTGTAGTTGTTTTTGTTTTTACAAATGTGTGTTGAATAAATCACTTATTTCTAACAACACATTGCTTAGTCATATTTTCAAACCACCTGCGCTGGTCCCCGTCAAACGATACTTGCCACCGAGCCTAACGACTTTTATGGGGGAAACCCTGTCTCCCCTGCATCATTACTACCGCAGCTAAGGTTGTCTTGGGCAAAGCCCTCAAACTGGAAGCAGCTGGTCTAACAAGGGCGTTGTACTCCTGGGAAAAGAGAGCAGGTTAAACTACCCTGGGTTAGTAAAGGCTGACGCATGAATTAATGCCGTTTGACCAGAGAAGTTGTTTCATGTTAAGGAAGCTTCACTAATATACTGTGGACTGCTTCCTCAGCGGAAACAGGTGGCGAGGAGCGAGGGGCATTGGAGAGAAGGCTACTGTGTAAGCCGCGTAAGCCGTCCTGCTGTCTCGTCAGACCACACACTATCAGGGCCTGGATCAGTTAGTGTGTGTGTGTGTGTGTTCCTGCATGTGTTTACTTGCTGTTCTCGAGGGCTGATCATTTGGAAGATATGCGCCCTGCTGTCAGTATACTGAGTCAGTGGATCATTACACCTGCAAGTTGGCTCAAAAAGACCCTGTTTCAACTACAGTTGGTTGCCATGGCAATATTGTCACGGGTACACTTTGGATTATAGACAGTTCATTGATTTACTGCCCATTACGTTTTCATTAGTAGATTAACTGATACGCTGTAATGTCTTTCGTTACAAGGTACAGTTTCCGAATGAATTGGATACCTCAGAGGACTTTGATGTCCTATGAGTAATGCTGACGCTGCGGTTCATTTAATCAGTGTGAGAATCCACGAGCCCCCAATGATTGCAGATTCATTTCACAACTTGTGCAAACCCACCCTGCACCAGTCCAGCACTCCTTTTGTTGTCAAACAGTCCCTCCGCTGCTCATTTGAATGCACAAGTATCAAGACAGCACCCCTTGCCAAATTGTGTGTTTTTAAGAATTAAGAGTTCATATTAATCAATGACGTCTCACTCACTAAATTTACATGCACACAGAAACTCTGTCAGCAAAGATATATTTGTCCCAGTAACCTGGTTTCCTAATTGTCACAAAACCTGATTTAAAAAAAGCATTTTCTAATTTACATGTTTTTACAAATTGGTCTACTGTCGAGGGCTAAAAATGATTTGATTTCTAAAGTACATACAAACGCACTGATTGCTCCGAATTTCTTCAACTGGCCCAAGTTATGCCGCGCGCCGCTCGAAGACTCTGCAGACTGACTCACTACTCCACAGAAGCTACACTTGTTAAGGAAAAGCAGCTCGTGCTTTACTTAACAGATGGACTTTTAGAGGAGTAAAGCAGTGCTTAACCACAGGGAGAAATGTTGGCACTGAAGCTGCAGCAGTGCTCCCCCCCCCCCTGCCCCCCCGTCTGTCATATGGCTCTCTGGACTGCATCGCTTCACATTAACATCTTTACTTCATAACACCAGGAACTTCTTAAATGTATGCGTGTTTGTGCACCCCACAGAATTGTTGCATCATTATTTCCCCGGACTAATCGCCAAATTAAACTAGCCGATGAGAGGCAGGGGACACCACCCCGTCTTTTATTATGTTTGAAGAGGAGTGGTATTAAAAACTTGGCTCATGAATATTCAAAAGAGCAGAGGTCTCCCTCCTCCTCCTCTTTCTTGTTCTTGTACTCCTTCCTTTCTCATCTTGCGTTGTGACTGTCCTCTTCTTTTTGAATGTCTTCATCTTGGCCCAAATTAGAACTGGACCCAAAGCAACACAGGTTTTCTCAGGAGAACCTCCACCGGCGCTGTAGTGGCACTTTAATATGTATAATGCAAAACACCATGTCGGACTATTTCCTCTAACGCTCATAAAGATGCTCTGCCAACTATTGTCTATAACATTAGGAGCACCTCTCTTGGCGGCTGTAAATGGACCAGCATGCAGTGACGATGCAAACACCTTCTCGTGTGTCTCAGCGTCACCATAATCAAACCTTTGCCTCTTTTCTCAACAGGAAATAACCAGAGCTTGATAGTGTGGCCTGTGCCCTGTTGACTTGGCAGAGATGAACTTTTCTCGAGACGCCTGCACTCGGATGGATTGAGGTTAGCTTCCAAATCCCACAACCCACTCTGCTCGTCCACCTTCATTACGTGCTTTAGCACTGCCTTCATCGTGTTTTTAGCTGCTTTTTTCCGTCTATATGCGAAGCCCAGATCTGGTCAAAGCCGTGCGTTGTGTTAGATGATACTGGTGGTGATTGAAGGATGAATACATGCTGACCCCAGCAGGTGTGTGATATGCCTTTGTTTGAACATGATAAAATAAGCCGGTGATGGGAACTGGTTGATTGTTAGTGATGTGAAGGCAGACTGACTGACTAAATGATTTAACTCACATTCTATCACCCAGCTGTGGAAACCTGATCACACTGGTTTGGGCTTACCTGTAGGAAATCCAAGGCGGCTGCTAAATATTTCAACAGGCCCTAACCCAAAAGCAGCTGATACGTACTACAGGCTTAGGTTAGTGACATAGGCCTCCACAGGATGAAACCTTAGCCAAACCCGGGCGCAGCTAACCCACGTCTTTACTAAAACATTACGTAGCTTAAAAAAAACACACTTGGATAGTTCCTGCTCGCATAAGTCCTGACACCAGGATGGTAAAGCTGATATATAATTAATAATTGGCCTAGACTATAAGACAATGTGTCCCTTGTGGAAGCTAGGTTTAAAAAGTTTCAGGGTTGTATTATATTTTAGGGTGTTTTTCTTTCTTTTTTTTATAAAGGTGGTTCAGAAAGCCAACTCAGAGCTAATGAGATCAGACATCAAGTCACAATGAAGACAATGGACATGTAAAGACAAGTTTTTTTTACGGCCACAAGCGGCACATATTAAACATATATAATAAGAGTAAAATAGCAGAAACTGCTGCAATATACAAAGCAAAAGAGAGCGTTTGGCAGCCTGTTGTAGACTAGCAGAAAGCTCAGACTTGACACAAGTAGAGAGGAAGTTTTGTGGAACCTTCGCAGAGGAACCTTTAAAAGAAAACAATAGGCGTTTTCGGACCGGAGGAGCTTTTTCATCGTTGTAAGAACAATCCCGGACTGTTATTGTCTTACAGTCTGGGAACGATCGTAGTTCTCACAAGTTTTGAGGGACTTTTTTAGCTCCTATTTCAGAGTAGGTACTCTTTCCAAGAGGAACCTTGAGTGAAGTAAGTGTACGTTGATTTGTCATCCGCCATCTTTAAACAGCTGTGTAACAGCTCGTAACGGTAGCCTTAAGAAAATCACAGAAACACGGACAAATGAACTTCAGCGTTCCTGTCGGCAGAAAAGAAGCCCTTGAAGGTATGCAGTCCCCAGAACTGTTTGGTCCGAACGCCTGCTGTTTTGAGTCTGACCAGATTAGTCCATGAAAACCTGGGTCAGACCTAATTGACTCCTCCTATGAAACCGAACATCCCCCAAAATTAGTCTGAATTACTGAAATAGGACTAGTTTAAGTGATAATCCTGTTTAATGAAACACCCTTCACGACATCAGATGTTCTCTCAGAAGTGAGTAGAGTGAGTGTGTTACGCCGCACACGTGTTTCTAGGTTTTGTGGTGATTTGTCTACTGCAGAAGCAGTTTGAGGAGGTCCAGCCAACATGCGGCAACAGGACTTGTGTCTGTGTGCTGACTCTGTATGAATATGGCCGCCATGCAAGTGGAATTTCTCTATCAGGATACAGTCAATTAAGGTGAAGTCTGCTCATTATCCACACTAATAGACTGGAGCACACGCAGTGGATCCTTCAGCTATCATGATGACCAGAATAGCATCAGACTTTGTCCAGTATAGTTGGAGTTTAATGGCTTAAAGCAGCTCAACTTGTAATATGTGAGCAGTCTATTTTCTAATCACATCAGCGTGTGAAGAGACTGTTGGTGTGGTCAGTCTTCCAGTCTCACTTCCGCAGCGATGTTCGAACAGTCGATGTTTATGGCTTCACCAGACAAATGGAGACAAACCGTTTTCCCTGTGTGCCTAAATAGCTATTACGCAACTAATTCTAAAATCTATTTTCATTGTAGATGAATCTGCCTGTTATTTTCTGGATTAATCGTATGGGCCGTAAAACAATGTTCCAGTCATCAAATGTCGTAAAATACTCAATCTTCTGTAATGTAAGCAGCTTGAAACAATTTAAACAATGAATTAATTATCAAGATAAATTCTGTCTATAATCAACTAATCGTTGCAGCTCTATAATTTTGTTTAAAGCAATGTGTCATTATCTTTCTGGCACCCAGCAAAGCCTGTCACGCAGGTGACTGTTGTTCACTGTTGTAGCTTCCTGCATGGCCATCATATTCACATTAATAATCTTTATTATAAAGAGTTCCAGCTATACCCTCTACCTGCCTAGTCCTGTTAAAGGCCAGTGCACTGGGCTGAAGGCGGGGAAACCCTGGATAAGTCAGCAAAGAAACACAAGGTTAACTGAAAGGCCATAAGGTGTGGTGCTCTGCAACAAAGCCACCCCAGTGTTGAGGTATTAATTAATAATATTGCCATATGTGTATATCATCAAGCTATAACTTTTTCTACATTACTTTGAGACTGTGTGTGTGTGTGTGTGTGTGTGTGTGTGGATTCTCGGAGACGGTTAGCTTTGGCTCCTTCTTTCAACACGTGGTTGCCAACAGATTCTTCCTCTGGGTAAACGGAGACGGCAAACTGTTACTCATCCTCCGCTATTGGGTGTGTCTTTGTCTGAGGAGCAGGAAGCCATTTGGACAAATGGGTGTGTTATTGACTAGCCCACTACTTGGCCGACTAGACTCTTTGATCTGCACATTGTAAAGTCATCCGTCTACTGTATGGGGGATGAAAGGAACGGTTTTAATGTTTTTCATCATAATGCAGTTTATGTTTTATGCTGTTTTGTTTCCATCAAGGTTTAGCGGTACTGTGTAGTATGTTTTACACCATTGCTCTTAGATTCCCACTCTTTCTTGTCGCTTTCTTTCCGTATATTCATTCTCTTGACACACCGTCATCTCCCTATTGCTGTATTTTCCCAATCCTATTCTCTGTCCCTGCAATCAACTGCCCTCTTAGTTCTTGGTGTTGCAGTCAATTACACAACTTAAGTGTTCTTTTCCCTTCTCGTAATGATTTGTGCCCCGAAATGACTGAACAAACACATGGATGCCTATTGAGTCTAGTTCTGGCCCAGTCCTTCTGATCCCTCCTTGAGGTCATTCAGCTTCTTGCTGCACTGCTATCAATATACCAGACCACGTCAAAACAAGGTTGTCCTGCGGCAAGCAGCAGCAGCCTTCAGTGTGGGTGGGTGTTGTCGAATCTGTTACGAATGTGGTGCATTTATTTATTTTTTTGGTACAGCGAAAACTCCAGTGTGGTTTTCTTACTAGAGTTAAATTGAGCCAAGTCATATTGCGTTAATGTATGCTGAATTCAGCATAAAACACTCTCTAGACTGAAGAGTGCAGGCTTGCTGAGAGAGAGAGAGAGAGGAGGGCTGTCTTGTCTCCCAGGAGAGAAAGATGAGATGGGGAGAAGCATGGATACAGAGGTAGAGAGCGGGGGATGGTGTCAGAGTCGGGGAAAGAGGAAGAGAAAGAAGGCTAGGGTGGGCTACCTCGTCATAACTGAGCTTATCGTACACACATCTTAATATCTAAAAGCCACATTGAATTCTTCTGCCGCACTTCTAAAGGCACAAAACACAATTCGAAACTAGAACCACAAGATAAATCTGTTTAAATTTAGGCGGCACGGCCTTTCCTCTGGTCCCACCCTCGGGCCACTTCACATTTTTTGCCGTACTAGAGGTAAGGTCACTTTTTTTTTTAGACGGACATTTTCACTGACTACAAAAACCCAGCCAGCCTCATTTTAGCGAGACCACTGGATTGGCAAAAATGCCTGAAAAGGATCCAGAAATGTGTCATTGTTTAATCCGTCTAAGGGCCTGCATCCACACAGTGTCGCTTTTCAGAGAGGCGCTGGAGAGACAGTAAAGCCTGAATGTTCTGGTGAGTGTTTTTGTCACCCTACACGTTGTTAGCTGTGTAGTAAATGCCTTAACTTGTTTTGTCATAGAAACAAAACTGCGCTCCACCCCAGCGCCCTGTCAGCTCTTTTCTGCCAGAGAAAAAAAAACGCTATGTGGACACAGGCCACAGGTCTTTTGGTGAGCTTCTCGATGTCGTCACACCAAAACTAAAAATGATGAAATATATTGTAAAAGCCCCAGATTTGTAAAATGTCACACTGTCACCTCGCTGTGTGGAAAAAGTGAAACTTTCACACGCTAGATGTTGGACTTGGAAGTTTGACTGCGCCAAAAAAGACAGACTTCCAAATGGCTGCTGCTTTCTACAACACCCTCCTCGACCGGCCTCTGTCCATTTCAACAGAGCAAAGTGGAAACGAGCTGTTAATCTGCAAATGTGGGAGAACTTTTTGTGTGTTTGTCCACATTTCTTTCCACCGTCTGCTGGATCGGTGCATCTGTGAGTGTGTGGTTTCGTGCTGCTCGGGAAAGACTTTGAGCGTGCTCCATGCTCCCTCCCCTTCTCCCTCCCGCTCTATCTTTCCCTCTCTTCCCTCCTCCCTGCAGCAGCTGTTTTCCTGTCTGAGCTGGGAACTGGAGCCAGTCTCCCCCCCCCATCCTCGCGTCACAAGCAGGAACTCACAGACTTACTGACATACACAAACAGACACTGTTTTTGTCTGTCTCTGCCCTGTCCCACACTCATTTGGCTGTTGACTGTGTGCTGACCTCATTTTGGACTACAGACTGAGGAGCAAGTATTCCCACTCTTCTTCTTGGCCGCTGTGATTGCGTGTTCACATTGCCGTGTGAGAGCTGCCTGACTGTTCGGAGAAATGCTTTCATGGTAAGACGTCTCTTCCCTTCTCACAGGCCACTTCTGTCTCTTGACCTCTTGTTTGTGCTTCTTTCAGTCCGTGACATTTTCTCGGGGTTTCCAGTCTCTCGTATCGGCAAGACTGATGTTGGGATTATCCCGCGCTGACGGCTTCCGAAACACTTTGTGACTGTGTGCTTCAGCATTTTCAGGGTGTCCGCATGTCCCAGAAAAGTCTTGGAACTAATTGAATAAAACATCAAAGCTGCAGCATGTCGCAAATTAAATTCAGTGCCACGTTTATTTCTTTGTGTGTGGTTTTTAAGAAGTTTAGGGTTAGTATAGTGATATTTAAATTTTGAGTCTCTGCTGTAAAAAGTAGCTTCTTAACTCATCTTAAAGTCTGTGTAAAGCGATGATAAATATAAGTATATAAAAGTCCACTTTAATGTCCGCTTGTCACAAATTAACTTAAAGGAATAACTGGCCCCCCCCTGTCTTCCCCAGCACGAGTACAGCCGCTAACGTGGGTCCTTCAGTGTAGCGTTTCACACCCGTGAGCGACTGAGAGGTTGGCAGAGTGACACATGATTGACTCTCTGGATTGTGTTACACGCTGCAAATTTAGTCCTGACTCATAATTACTTGGCAGAGCCTGCGAGTGTGAGCTGATCAGATGTTAGTCTAATATGAGTGGTTAGATAACGCGCTTACTGACGTCTGAGAGACGGTAATGTGCTACATTGCTTTAATCAGAGACTTAATTAGGGCTGCACCCGACTCACAGTGTGGCCGTTCGATATGAATATTCGACTGTCAAGGAACACTTTATTGAACTGACAGATTTTTTGAACAGGGTTTGGCGGGACGTTCAGGGTGACGGCGGCGCTCATGTAATATAGTAAACAAGTTAGCCCTCTGAGCTAATGCGTGCATCAGATTTATATGTGGGCAGATTTCAACACTATTAAATAATATACTCACGCACAGTCAGAGAAGCGCCGGGCTAAAGGTAGCTAGCTAGTAGCAAGCAGCTGGCCAGACTGTGATAGTAACTATAGTAACAGCATGAGAAGATGCGCTGCATTGTAGTGAGCCCTCCTCAGAACCATTCGACTCAGAAACAAGAATTTTGGACTGATGACGTAAGAGTTCACCTTGTTTATCTCACCATTGTTTGGGCGAGTGGAGGTTCCTTAAATCGCAGACAAAGGCTGACTGATGATTGCTCTTCATCTCCTCATGTCGCCTTAAGTTGCGCTTAAACATACTTGAAAGCTTCAGCTAATGGCCGGCTGACCGCTGGCACGTACATCCTGTGCCAGTGCAAGATGAAAGAACTAATTAGTCTGTATTTGTGGTCCAAAAAAAAAAAAAGGAGAACTCGAAGCAACCCAACATTGCAGAAAACCAAACTTTTCCCACACAACTGTGGATCTAAAATGGCATCACAGTCTTGTTGATCAGAACGTAAATTAGAGATACGTTTGTTAAAAAGTTGCAGCCAACACTGTAGTTTTTGTTTGGCGTTGTTTGGTTTTTTTTGCCTGTAGAAGAGAAAAAGGGGCAACATGAGGAATCCTGAGAAAGA
Source organism: Enoplosus armatus (assembly GCF_043641665.1). Taxonomy (NCBI): domain Eukaryota; kingdom Metazoa; phylum Chordata; class Actinopteri; order Centrarchiformes; family Enoplosidae; genus Enoplosus; species Enoplosus armatus. The sequence goes on along the minus strand of NC_092184.1, from coordinate 24,150,670 downwards.
GCACTAACAATGAAATGCATTCATATCAGTTCAACCACTATTAATGTTTTATGCTTTGGTTTATGCCCTGGGCTACTTTAGCTGTCCTCCCCACCCCCACCGCTGTTTTCTTTACATCCATTATCATCCTCTGTCAATTTAAACCTTTCCGCCCATTTGTATCCACTTTTCACTTCACTCATCTCGCCACATATGGCTGTCAATGAATCAATATCACAAATTCAGTGATGGACCCTGCAGAGCAGTTGAATATTGTCATTTTCAGGCGTAACTGTGATATTCAGCGAGAGTGTAAAGGTTGCACTTACTGCCAACGGCCTGTCTGCCCATTTGTCCATCCCTGTAATGGATCCTCAGCTAGCCTATCAGTTTGTCATTGACCGAGTGAGAGGTTGTGTACGTGCTCACACATGTCATCGTTGCCCCCCAGCTGATGTTCCAACGCCGGTGTGCTGATAAGAGCGTGCGTGATACTTCAAAGTCCCTGCATTACCAGTCTGCATTTGTGTGCCCTGAAGCCGTGGCTGTGCACGTTTGATATGCTAACAATAGTTGTCACGCTACCAGCGGTCTTCTTCATGTCACTGCCTCCCGTGCTCGATAACAAGTTTGTGCTGTGGACTCCGGTCGAGTTGCATCTTAAACAGTCCCAGCTCCTCCTTTCAGAGCAGAAGAAAACCACTGGGCTGAGGAGATGAAGCAGAGATTGTTCTTGGTTTGTACCCACTGTATTTGGTACTGGATAATCCCTTCCACTAAATTCAGCTCACTTTAATCTGAAGAGGTGTCTTGTTAGACGGCACATCTCATCCCCCCCCCCCCCCGATCAGGGTTCTCACTAGGGCTGTGCGGTATGGCTTATAAATAATATCTCTATTTTTAGGCTCTGCCACGAAGGAAAGTGGACTTGTGAGTAACCTGTGTGTGTGACGTTGTGAAAGTGTGTAGTTGCGTTACTTTAGTTTAGTACAAATAGCCTCATATTTACCGAAAGGCTGTGTGTTGTGTTTGCTGCCCTGTTCATGTAACGTCACTTCGGTGTCTTCTTGTTCTCTTGGCAGCAGAGTTGATCCAAACTGTGAAAAGCTACTTAGCAGCCACGAGTCAGGCTAAAGTCAATTAACATGAACAGACTTGGAGGTCTTCCAAAGACAGTTCGGAGCTGCGGAGCTGGAAGCCGCGGGTCGTGATTTTTTCCCTTTTTCTTTTCTTGCCGTGGCGGCCTGCGACCAGCAGAAACACTAAAACCGTGAATATGACAATATGGTCATCTGCTATATTGCGCATTGATTTATATTTGAATATATTGAATATATTCGGTAAACGGTCCAGCTCTAGCTCCCGCCGCCACTCACCAGCCTCGTCAGTGTTTCTCTGCTCTGTCGTCAGTTCTCTCATCTCGCCCCTCCTTCATGTTTCTCCTTGCCTGTCGTCTCCTCCTCTGACGCTCCTCATCAACTCTGACCTTCTTCACAGCCAGCTTTTATTCTATCCTATTACTAACCATTTTAATATTAAACTAACGTCTTCCTCATCTCCTTATCCTCAACTCCCTGTGCCATACAGTGAAAAGGAGAGGCCGTTTCCCTTTAATTGTACATGTACTGTGTACTGTAGGTACTACATGTGATGCACATGTTAAATGCTTGGATGTAGCTATGGAGACAAAAGTAAGAGTAGGTTGTCTGCTCTGGGGGGGCTTTCTAGATGCTCATTGATGCGTAGCTGTAAAGTTTTTGAAAGTCTGACAGTCCACAGTGAAAAAGCGCACTGAAGCAGCATTTTCAGGTTCTACTAATCGTTGATGTGAAGCCAGCATCACGTCGTCTCTCACGAGCAAGAGTTTTCCAGGAAATAATCAGATGGCTGCAGGGTTTCACCAGCTGTTCAGTTGCAGAAATTGCCTCTTGTCCCTGAGAGCTGAGAACCTCTGCTTCTAGTTGTTAGGTGTTACTTGGTTAAGATGTAACCTACTGTACTGTCAGGATTTGTTGAACTCATGGCAGCAGATTAAGATTAATGCTGGAATGATCTTTGCTTACCCATCGTTAAAAACTGGTTAATAATTATTATTATTTTTCTTTTCTTGTCTGCAGATGTTGTAGATAAAGGGCTCAATCAGTTACGATCGTGTGTGTGTGGAACAGCTGTCTGCACAGGCAGTAGGGCTACTGCTGGTCAAGCACTGGGGTGAAGTAGATTTGAAGTTTGAAATTCACCAGCTGGAAGTGCCTTTTTGATGTCAGCAGCTCCATGTGGATGGCATCAAATATTCCCCAATGTTTTTATAGAGAGGCAGACAGGACCACCTCTCTGCCTTGCTCACTGAAACACCCTCTGGCTGGTGATACATCAGGATCTAGCAGAATTTTTTGTTTTTGTTTTTTGGGCTGGATACTGTTTTAATAGGCTGTGGAGGGCAGACAAGCTGACATTAATATATATATTTTCTTTTGGTTCAGGCCAGTTATTTCTATTGAAGCACTGCAGGATACACAGACAGACACAGACAAGTGTGGAGCATCTGATTTGTATATGACCAGTGCTACCCTCCACTGTCACAACAAGCCTAAAACACACACTTAAAAAACTCGCACATAATAATGTAAGAATAGACTTGGACTCAGGCTTTAAGTGCTTTGGATACATAACACCAGATCCACTGACAACAGATTTAGAAGTGTGCGATCCAGGCTTGGCCGCTGTGGTTGAATTGCAGACATCTGTGTATGTCACAGTGTGTATTGGAGATTAATTGGCCGCTGTGAATCTGGAATGCTATCTAAAACATAGCAGATTTTCCTCTATTTCCCATCACATTTTCTCTATCAGCCCCTCCTGATTCCCATGAATCATTTCCTCTGGCTTGTCTTCTAATTATTTGGCCCTGTGTTTCCCCGCTGACGCTTATTGCACAAGGAACTGCCAGAAAAATGTTTAGCGCGTGAGCCGTAAGGGCTGTATTTATTGGGCTTTTTATGTTACACGTTCACACAAGTCGATAGCCGCTGTGATTACTCCTTGTCCATGACCACATGATGCTGTGTGATACGTTCCTCTCATTTGTCACAAAATGACTTCGTGCGTCATGTCTGATGGTATGAATGAATAACTATGGAAAACGGGTACTGCAGGAATGAGTCCCAAAACCCGGACAAACCCGGAAATGAGTTAGCATTTTGGTTGCCTGAAATAATGTCTGTGGTTAACACAAGAGACCACCATCGTGAATTTTGAATGTTTTATGTGTCTTCGTGCCGAACACGGAAAGTCCGTCTTTACAGCCTCGTTGTGCTTAAACTCTATATCCATCTATATATCTATCTATATTGTCTTCAAAGTGAAGCTTGGTGGTGGTGACGCTGAAGTAATGCGACCGTGGTGTAGTTAGCTTTTTACTTCTGGCAAAGTGTTGTTCATTAGTGAAGATTATCTTGCTGCAGTATCATAAGCTTTTGTTTTGCAGCAGAGTTTATTTTGTGCAATAATCAAAAATCCTGTTCGCTTTTTGTCGAGGGAACCAGGGCGATGCTAACACACTGTAAACATAAAACCATGACCTGCTCTTCTTTGTGATCAGAATATTTTATGCATGCCTTTTTGTCAGTTAATAAAATATGGCAGATGAGATCCCGATAATGTAACCCTCAGCTGTTTTTTGAAATGCAGGCCACGTTGCCTCGTGGGCAGACTTGATGAGCTCTGTATGGTTGCAGAAGGTTATAAAGTTGTTTCCATTTGTTGCCTTTTATTTTGAATAATTTTTAGACCTGTGAAAAATGTACAAGTCTCTGTTTGAGTCTATTCTTGTCTGTGTGTCTGATTGAAGCCTCTCCTGCTGGGTCAGTACAAGTTTCTGCTCAGTACTTTTCCTGGAAGAATCATGTGGCGTCCTCTCCTGAGAAACTATAGGGGAGTGAGGAAAAACATTCAAGGGAGTGCATATAGGAAAGGGTGATGGAGAGAGGACAAGGTGTCGGGGGAAACTCTGCACATGTGTTTGGAAGTAGCTTGGGGCTTTCTGTTTGCTTGCTGTGAAAGCTCAGCATGTACAGTTACATTTTCTTATAAAGACTTATAAAATATGAATTGCATCACATTTGTTTGCTCTGTGAAGAAGGGATTGGATAAGAAGAGGGAGTGCATACTGCATGACTGTATTCAGAGGAAGTCGTCTGCAAGTTTCAGCAAATCCTCCCCGTGTTAGTATTTCATTATCGGAGGGTTGCTCACAGAATTTGTGTCGTTGAAAAGGCTCTGAGCCCTGCATGCTTTTGTTCAATATGCATTGCATTAGTGTGTAAGTGATTTGAATGTGTGTTTCTTAGAGAGGGGGTAGTTGGTAGAGCTGGTGGGGTGGTCTATGAAGGAGACCACATTTTAGTAATTACTGTGGTTGGTGTTGGCAGGTCTCCTCTTCAGTGTTCAGTGTGAATGTGCAGCAGAGAGCCAGCTCACATATTTTTAAGTGCACACTTTTCAAATTACTATCAAGGTAAAAGAAAAAACGGATGCGTTCACACACACACACACAGACTCAAATGTGCGTTTGTCCACACTCCAGACTGGTAACTGAAGACAGGAAATACTTTAGAGGAACGCTGGAAGTGAAGAGAAGTTCATCCTTCATTTCTCCTTCCCTGTCATTTCCCCTCCTCCCTGCAGCTCTGGCCAGAAGCCAGCGCCGTTGATGCTATATTTTGGCCCTCAATTTCTGCCAGTCTCTGTGTTTGATGTACATACACAAGAAACAACAAGTCTTTGGTTTTTTTTAAGCCAAGCAGGGCTGCAGCTGACGATTTTCAAAGTCTTTTCTCAATTAATCGCTGAATAGTTTAGTGGTTAAAGCATCAGAAAACGGTACAGAAGAGTCCAAGGAGACATCTTCAAATGTCTTCTTTTACTGAATTTTAAAAACAAGGTTATCTGAAGAGACTTTCATGGTTTGAGTGTTTCTTGGTAATACAAGGAAAAACTGCAAATCTGCACATTGACAAGTGGGAACCATCAAATGTTTGGAACTTTTGCTTGAAAAAATAGTAAATAGTAATCATCGAGCTCTAAAGCTCGGAGTGAAGTATAATCCTTTTTGAATCGAGTGCATAATATTCTGAAGGATTCTGGCCATCATCGTGAACGTTGTAGACAAAATACCTTTTTATACTGGAGTACCTTCTGACATTGATACCTGTTGCTGTGTCCTGAGTTACGACTGGACATTAGATGCATAATGTTTTCTTGGTGTGTGTTTCAGGGGTGTGGTTCCCCCTGGCTGAAAACGGCGCGTGACTCCCAACAGCACCTTTCCACCCAGGACCCACTGTGTTGTCGTTGCGCCCATGAGGTAACGTCAGGACCTTCCGCCCCCTCATTACCACCCTCGGTCCATCCATTTCCCTCCCCTCTGTCCCTTCCTCCCTTGGACCCACCCAGCCATGGGCCAGAAGATCTCTGGCAGTATCAAATCAGTGGATGTACGCGGGGAGCCCTCATATCGGCCAGTGCGCCGAGAACTGCGGGGCCCAGATTTCTGTCGGCCCCCCAGGCTGGACTTACTGCTGGACATGCCGTCGGCCAGCCCTGAGACCCAGCTCCGCCACGCCTGGAACCCAGATGACCGGTCACTCAATGTCTTCGTGAAGGAGGACGACAAGCTGACGTTTCACCGACATCCAGTGGCACAGAGCACAGACTGTATCCGTGGGAAGGTGGGCTACACCAGGGGCCTCCACGTCTGGAGGATTCACTGGCCGGCCAGACAAAGAGGCACCCACGCCGTCGTGGGTGCGGCCACCGCTGAAGCACCTTTACACTCGGTGGGCTACACAGCCCTGGTGGGCTCGGACTCTGAGTCCTGGGGCTGGGACCTGGGTCGGAACCGACTCTACCATGATGGAAAGAACCGGCCCATTTCTACGTCGGCACCCACATACCCTTGTTTCCTGGAGCCAGACGAGTCATTTGTGCTCCCAGACTCTCTGACAGTGATACTAGATATGGACGAGGGGACGCTGAGCTTCATGGTAGATGGACAGTATCTGGGAGTAGCTTTCAGAGGGCTGAAAGGCAAGAGACTGTATCCCATCGTCAGTGCTGTGTGGGGGCACTGTGAAGTATCTATTCGCTACATCAACGGACTAGATCGTAAGTGGCACAACACACACACACACACACACGTTTTCGTGTTTTACTCTCTTTAATTCTCTTGAGTTCATAAGGCTGTTTTAATGGCAGTCAAATTTTGAGGGAAGTGTGTAAAAGTGAACTTGTCTTCAGGGATCGGTATGTGGGCTGATCCGGGCAGGTTTTTAATGGATCGGATGTGCTCTGCTCAAGTAAAGCTGATCAAAATCCGATCCTTTCTTTAGTGTACTCTGCTGTGCCTGTGCACCTCAGCCTGCGAGTGTCGGGCATGTGACAGCCGTATGTGTTTGATGTCAACGTATTCTCCTTCTTCAGCCTGATCGCTGTTAAGATTCAGCATACTGCCTCATTATTAGAACCTGTCATGCAGCTTTTTTAAAGATATGCTCATGCACTGCTCTGTGTGTTCATACCTAATTCAACTTGATCTGTAGCAAACGTGCACACACAGGTTTGAGTTTTATATGTAACTAATAACTTCTATTACATCAAATGCCAATAACTCACAGCCCTCCATCGTCCAAATATGAAGACTAGCCTGTTTTTAGTACAGCTGTTTGCATCACCGCCAAACCTCAGAGAGGTGGATGTGGTAGGTCATTTTTTTTTTTTTTTTACAGAGCAGATATGTTTTGTTTGTGTATGAAACTTCAGAGAGGGTTATATTTAGACCTGCTCATCAAGGCTGTAAAGGCCCAGGGTGAGACTGGAACAACGTGGGAGTCCAGTGACAACCCAGGGTAGGACGATGATGCATGTTCAGTAATCAGTTATGGGCTGTGGCCAGTTATGTGTGTGTCTGGTTGTATGACAAAGTGCTATTGTTTTGAAGATCGACAGAGAGAGAGAGAGAGAGAGGAGTCTGAATCAGGCCGCTGAGTCACTAAAGTCCTAACCTTCTGGAGAAGACATGCAATCCTTCGTATGGCTGAAATGATATCTTTACTGCGTATTATTTGTGACATATGGGGGATTTTTAGAGTTTTAAAAACTAAGTCCGCAGTTAGCAGTACTGGTGTGACTCATTTCCAAATACTTGCACCTGGTCTTGGCTCTGTAGAAATGTACAGGATTTAAGGTTTAAGGCAAGACTGGGAAGGCTTTACTTGCAGATTTGTCATTTCTTCTTCAGAGAACATGGGGGATGGATATACAGAGCACATTTCAGTCTGCACTGATCTATAAAAAGCCCACAATGAGAGGGACTGCTGCTTTGTTTACCAATAGGAAGCAGCTTAAACACGCTCTCTGTGTACTATTTCTAGTCTGCTCCTCTCTATCGCTTTTTAGCACTCAAGTCTTCAGACAGATTTTCCTCAAACTTTCACACACTCTCGGGAGCAAAACAAGAAAATGGTATCCAACTCTGACATAATGGCGATATCTGTTTCACCACTGACCTGAAGTCACCATGAAGATCAGTCTCTGTGTCAGCTCGTCTTTGTCAACGCTTCTCTCTGCTGCTGCTGCTAAATGTCATCGTTCCAACTAGTAGAGTCGCCTCAACCAAGTCTGCCCCTCAGATTGTGTAATAGCCCCCAGTCCTCCCTCCTGCTGCAGCCTGCATGTTGCACAAAGACCCAAACCGGGCTGGGGGCGTTGCAGACAGTGAGGCATGGACACCATGTCCGTGGCTGCGAGCCGCATGTGTGTGTGTGTGTGTGTTGCCGGACAGCAGCCAGTAGAGGAGGAATCCTGGACGATGTCCCAGTGTGCCTCTGAGCTCAGCGTCTGGCCTTGCATAGTGGGAAATGTCGGGTTAGGTGTGTGTGTATGTGTTAAGTAGCTTACGTGCACATGATGTAGAGTGGCCCATATTCATGCTTCATGCAAACAATGAACAGTACAAAAGACATGTTATCGCTGTTTTGGTTTCAGTGTGAGATCTTGCCAGCACCAATATTTAAACACGGAAGTGGTCTTTCATTAGTTTAAAATTGCATTAAGCAGTATTTTTTTGTATTAACACTGAATTAAATGACCCTTAATCAGGTAGGATAGCTAGTACTGCTGATGACCCTGACAACATCCTCCCCTCAGGCTCATTGTTTTGGTTTTGGGGCTCCAGCGCAGATTCATATAGGACTGTATAGAGCTGCTGTGTGCTACCTGCCCTAGTAGGGTTGAAGGAAATGTGTCACCGGTGAACGCACTTGAACAAAAGTCACATTTTCCTCATGAGTTGGCAGACTAAACTGATGCTGAAATGTCAGTGAATATTGGGTTTACTTGGTTTTACAGCAGGTGGTTAGAAAGAGCTCTCCAACCCACACTTTTGCTTAAAGTACATGAGACATGTAAACCAGACCACATACACGCTTTCTTCTTTCTGACACTAGGATCGGATCAGCTGAACTGCATGTTAATACAAAGTGTAAAAAGGCTCTGCAGTGTGTGTGTGTATAATATATATATCATATTTTTCTTATCCTCTTGGTTCCCTGTAGAATTTCGATGCAGCATTAATAGTTGTTCTCGTGAGCTAATCGAAGCCTGAGAAGTGCAGGAGTAGTTTGATCAGTCTGTTTCTCGGCAGGCTAATGAAGCGTGGAGCAAAACGGAGTTTGCTAATGGAAACGGCTAATGGTGCTAACTTATGAGCCCGAGCTCGCATCAATCACTTGTTTTCGTTTGTTTCTTTTCCTTTTGCGTCATTGAAGACGTCAAAGATGATAGACTACTGAGACATTAGTCAGCGTGGTATTCATATTCTCTTTACTCATACATTCATGTCTGTCTAGGTGAATGATATCGGTTGAGTTTGGAAGGCGTGAATGTTCAAAGAGCTTATGTTCTGACGTAATGCACATGAGAGATCAGTGTATCATATCGGGCATAAGGCACATCTTTATGTTGTAATATAGCAAAGAACAGAAACATCAATAAGTTTGCTTGGAAACAGCAGTGCTCCCCTATTCCCAGATCTTGCTTTTGTGCATCATCCTACAGCAACTCAAAGAGGATTCTCTTTTTGTTCACTTTCTGGGTTCTTGGTCTTTCACTTGTCTCGTAGTGCGTTCACGTTCTCCCTCCTGCTTAGTCTCTCTTATTCTCCATCTCTTACTCCCTGGGAAGCAAGAAGAGATAAGTATCCCTATACTTTTCTCTCCTGTCAGTATTGTCCCTTAATACCCCGCATTAATGCAGTTTTATCATCCTTCCTGCATTTCAGTGAACACTTTAGTCCTTTTGGCCCTCGGTCCCAGAGACACTTGAAAGCCAACCCTACCGAGACATGATTTTTATCGTTTTTTTATACCTCTGGCTCGCTAACGTCTCTTAAGTACAAAACAATGGGTTCTTGCGATCGTGCCGTCCTCCTCCTCCTATTCTTGGAAAGCCATCTTTTTCTCTCCACCGCAACGAGCGTCACGACACCACAGTGGCCTGGCCAGCCTAATGTCAACAAGCTGATGCTCATTTACATCAGAACGAGTCAGACCAGAGACGAGGAAGCGTTTCACGCGCTCTACTGACATGCTTGCCCTCCCCTTTTGCAGATGAACCATATTTGACTCCCACTCTGATTGTGTTTCATCTCCTCCCTCCTGCTATCCTTTTTCCCCCCCTCTTCATCGTTTTCGACACTAATCCTTCCTTTCAGCGTTTACACACCCAATTGTGGTGGCAGGTTGCTGTGGAAACGGTTAAGCTGACTTGTTGGTGAATAGGTGGGTGGTTAATTGTTGACCAGGCAGCTTGCACGCTAGTTTGTTGGCCAAGGGCGTGCCCTATGCAAATGGTTTGTCTTTCTTCTGTCCGTATGCAGTTCAGAGCTCTGAACAATATTCACAGCACAGACGCGAGCTGTAACCTGACTTTAGACCTTGAATAAATTAAGGTTGAACCTCTACACTGCTCTACAGAAGGCTACCGTGGATTCAAAATCAGCCAGTGGGTGTTTGGCTTGTTAAAAATGACTTGATGCAGTGGTAGATCACGTTTATTCTACGTTGGTGACTAAGATGCAGATACACTTTGATCGGACTTTGTTTGTGGATAAGGGAGTTGGCGTGATTTGATCGTTTGATTTGAAACATGTCTGGATTTGTCAGTTCCTTCGAAGCCGTTGTAGATGGTTTATTCAGTTAGCTGCATCGTGACCAAGACCAAAAACGATTCCTTTTCTTAGAGGTATGATAAAAACTGTTGACGTAATTAGGATTCTAGATGAGAACATGCTAGTTAGAAGCTATTACAATCTGTTAGTGTAATTATTAAAAATAATAGAATAGGTTTGGGGTCCTATATGCAAAAAGACACAACTTCAACTAAAAGTTTCTGATACATGTTCTCTTATAAATTCATATCAACCCATCTTTAAAGGTCAGAAATATCCAGGCTGTTGTCAAATCATCTGTAATGACATTAAGCTAACTCAGTTATCCAGCCGTTTGAAGAACAGGACCCCAGATTGTAGGATGCTTCAGGACGTTAAAAACATGATTATACATTTTATTTATAGAGCTCTTTTCAGGGTACTCAAAGATACTTTACACGAGTTGAAATGGTCATAAAAAGCGACATAGATTTGCAAACTAGCATGAAAATCCTGTTTTTATAAGCATTTTGTTCCCAGATAAGAGTTGTAGATAAAAATGTGACGTTACACTTGTTATCAATCAGGGCCGCCACTCCGTCTGTCTAAATCTAAACCTGTTGAACCTTTTCCTGACAGGTTTTTCCAGCCTATTGTGGAATTTAGTCTTCTTAGTATTCGGTTACTGTGTAACCCAAAGCTCTCCTGGCTTGTTTTCTCCTCACTTCAAGTTCAAAACTACTCCATGAACAGAAATCTTAAAGTTGTCTTTTCTAACAACACACCAAATGTAGCCAAACTACAGTGGCTGTGCGTTCACCATCATAGCACAAAATAAACAGCTTGGGGGGGCAAAAATGTAGTTGAGTATTATTCAGTTTGGGAAAACAAGAATAAAACTGTGGGGAAGCAGTGAATTTTAAATATTTGTTTTACGTGAACACAGAAATTGAAAGAATTTGACTGTTGGTAAATTTCATACTGTAAAATGAATAATAAATGCTAGTTTCTTCAAGGAGATCTCTCCATGGAGAAATGTCGTCATTGTCACAGCTACTGTGTGTACTCGTGTGTGTGTGTGTGTGTGTGTGTGTGTGTGTGTGTGTGTGTGTGTGTGTGTGTGTGTGTGTGTGTGTGTGTGTGTGTGTGTGTGTGTGTGTGTGTGTGTGTGTGTGTGTGTGTGTGTGTGTGTGTGTGTGTGTGTGTGTGTGTGTGTGTGTGTGTTACAGTGCTCCTCATTATAATCATGTCTGCTGAGCTTCTATTTCCTGGGCAGAGTGAGAGAGCAGCATGAGGAGCAGAGACCAAATTGACGGCAGTCCATGCTTCTGACTGGGACTCGGTAGCATGGCGGTGCGAGGTAATAGGAAGCCCGATATCGTCAGCGGAAGGAACCGCTGGTTCACTGAGCAATTTGTTTCCGCTCCTGAGTGGACGATTCAATTTGGACACCTGCTTTTCCAATCAGGTGTAGAGTGACGGTTTCCTTTGTTGCGTCCTCCCTGCTACTCACCTCACTGTTCTGCTCCAATTTTCTTTTTTATCTCGTACGTCATTGATCTAATTCTGTCCACCCCTAAATATATTCCTCCCCCCCCCCCTTTGACCTGTAGGACTGGAGATGTGTCCGCACCTTAAGGGCTGCATATGTAAGACGTATACACCCGTCATCTTAAAACTAGGTCAGACAGCCCCAACAGTTTTATGCTAATCTATTAGATAAGCATGGCTGGGAGTGTGTTACCTAGGTACATCTCTGGTAATGAAGAGGGTGGATTTAAATGAACAGTGAAGTGGAACACAAAAAGATGGACCTGTCTTACCCTGTGTTTCTAAGTAGGATGTAACTGGGTCGTGTTGTCGCTCACGGTGAGCTCATGTATATGCCGTGCACACACACCCGCACACATTTATTGGGCTGCAGGCGGAAGAATGGAGGAAACTGGGGGGGAACTATCACTGGTCGTGTATTGGCCATCTCACCTCAGTGAGGGCAGACTGAGGCAGCAGTCCCTAAATTTACCCCCCCACCCCGTCCTTCCTCCACTTTGTTCTCGACACGCCTGCATCGGGTGTCCTTAACCACACTTTCCCACACTCCATCTCCTCTTTAGTGTGCCGTAAATCTGTCAGAAACTAGTCTCTCCCATTACAAAAGAGTGCTTGAGAGGAAAGGGAGATTGCAGAGTTGGACATTTACATGACGGACCGGAGGGAAGGAGGAAAGATGAAGAATGAGCAAAGAGCTCCACTGTTCACCGCGGGTTAACTGAAATGCTTCCAGCTTGTTAGCAGGGATTAGTTATTAAACCCGCCTGTTCATTCTGCTTTAGTTTAAAAGTCATTCAGGGTTTTTATGTGTGAAAGATGGCATGCAGGCTGCTTCAAATATGCACACACACAGCTGGTTTCAATGTTCATCGAAGAACATATGCTGTAAATATTATGAAATTATACATGTTAAGTTAGTGTTGGAGCTCCCTTCTGAAAGAAATAATACCCCTCAGGTCTATATGAACTTAATGAATGATGCCGTTTCACGGAGAAACATGTCTGACTGGCTTTGTAATTGTTATGTATAACGGTGATATGAGCCAGTCAGCACGTTATGTTCTCATTCAAGCAGAACTAGTTAACCACGACTTAAACCACTAAGCTGTGTTGTTAGTCAGTTCTAGCAGTTGATGGACAGTGTGCACTTCCTGTCTGTGCTCATCACCGTCTGACAGGACCACTCGTCGGCCCAGGCAACCCTTACTATGGAGACCAGCTTGTGCCAACAGGGATTGGCTGGTTTTCAGTTTGTAGCATCATCACGTCTTCACCTCCCTCAGGAGAGCACTGTCGGAGAGTAATGCTACCGTCTGTGGTAGCATCAACCAGTCAGGTTTTATTTTTGACTTCTAATGAAACAGTTTTTCTTGGATTTGATGATCCGGGCAGGTAGAGTAACTTGAGAGGTGCAACACTGGAGGAGAAAACAAGGATTATGTGGCTTCTGGATTACATAAATGTACAGTAAATGTGCTCACATCACACATGAAGAAAGTACTTTCCACAAATGCTAACACACTTCATGATAGGTTAAAAGTACAATTAGTATACTGAGATTTTCGTGCACCGTTTTGCCAATGAATCCCAGTCCAACTCGAGTAGTAGTGTTGTTTTTTAATGTGATTTGGTGGAATGTGCAGCTGTCCTCTTGTGATGAGGCTATTTATTTTGCAGTGTACAACAATAAAAGTACAATCTGGGCATGTACAGTGCATGTAATACATGGTGCATCTGTGACTATACACTCCCAGTACATTGACATCACACAGTGGTGGTATGAGGAGCCGGTTACTATGGAAACTACCTATATGCGTGCTGGGGCCGTGCTGGTTAGGGTAGACTGATTGATGGGGGCTGTTGGGGGCCCCAACGGAAAGTAAATCCATTTCTGGGTCGTTCATTCCACAGAGGCTCCACGTGGACCAAGAGTGTGTGATCAGAGTTCAGACGGTCACAAGGTGCCGGGCGAATGGAGACGTGATTGCACTACTCAGTTGTAGGAGTCTTAGTTCCTAATCTTGTAAGCTGATGCGCTAAATCATGGACTTGCCTTTGCAGACAGAGGATAACACGATGTTGGAGTGATGCGATTGTCCTGCCAAGTATCTTTCTAGCTACTGTGAAGAATTATCAGCAGTACAGTGTCATCACACACGCCACCGCGCATTGTCTATATTCAGCCCGAGTTCCTTCAGCGTGTCCACCTGATTTGGGCACTTACCATGTTGATGTGGTGGCAGATGAATCCACACTCTGCCACTTGTCCCCAAGGTGCTGCTACAAAGGCTTTTCATTAAGCACATGGCAGTCGAATAAATTGAGATAGCTGCACTCCATTTCTTTACACCCTGTCAGCTGCTGTTCACTGGTGGATTTCATTATTTCCCCTCGCTGCTGTTTCAAAGGTCACTCGCCAAACCGCGGCAGAGGAATTCCTGCACAAGTTCACCGTTAAATGCAGCACAGAGCAAAGCATGGGGATTTTCTAAACCGATGTAACATTACAAAGTTCATCATCATTGATTCTAACTGAGACGTTAAGTGAAGATTTTTGTGCCGATGTGCTTTTAATTAGGACCTTGATGTAAGCTGAGTCGATGTTTATTTGATTCTTGTCTAATCCTCACTTCAGGCAAGCTCCTGTTGCCTTTTTAGCTGCGTTCACCGCCATGTGGCCATGTGGCCACCGGGGCAGCAGTCCATGCCCGGAGGAATGCCCGAGGTCTCTTGACAGGCTCAGTCTGCTCCGGTTCCATGAACACGCTTCAGACTAGACGTCACGTATTCGCTTCTTATTTGTTGGTAGGGGGCCTCAGTCTGTGGTAACGTGGTGTACTTTTAATAGACTGCGGAGAGAAACGGCTCAATCAGTCACAGAGGAGGCTTGTTTGGATCTGTGTGTGTGTGTGTGTGTGTTTATAATGTAAGATGTGTGTGTTTTTAAGCAGCCCCTTCATCTGCAGCAGCAAATGTGTTTTTATTGCACAAAATATGGACAACCTAAAAAAAAAAAAAAATCATGCAGTGCCAAGGAGCCGACTGCAGACTGAGCACGCATTCAAAATCACACCCTTGATGCTATCGTTTATTGATACCACTGTTTCAGGGTCTTTGCCCAGAACAAGAGCTTATTGTCGAAACGTCTGCTCCATCAGTTAATCGCAGCGTGGAGGCTACAAGCGTGCCGTCTTTTGAATATCTGTCTGTAATACGGTCCGATCACGCAGGTCAGGCCAGTTCAAGGAAACTACCACAAACTTTTCTCTTCAGTCTCGAGCCCGTCAGCTAGCGTGTGTGTGTATTATGCTTGTATGCAAGTGTAAATGCCCCCGCCCGTGTCCTTCACACGGTGTGTAAGTGAACTCGGAACAGCAGGAATTCAGCCCAACCAGATGGTGCGTCCAGGTGGAGCAGCTTGACATCCGTAAAGAGGCAGCAGTTAAGAGTCTGTCTCTGTCTGAAATACATAGACATCACTTGCATCCAAAATTAGTGGGAGGAAAGTTGCCATCTTCTACTGGCATATATTGACAATAGTGATGACATGTCTGTGTAAATATTTTGATACGGTTAATAATAAAACATTAGCTGCTGCTTCTCTTTTGGCTTGTTATTAACAAACGTCCGGAGCTGAAAAAATGAATTTCAACCACATTTTGTTTACGAGGTCATTCACAATTAGCAAAAGAACAACCAGCGTTATCCGTCCATGTCAACACATCTGTCCAGTAGGTGGCGCAGTTTTTATTCTGCCAGTCTCATGCTTTACCTGTTTTAATGCTTTTGTTCATTATCTGGGATGTGAAAACAGTGTGTGTCTTGGTAATAGTTCAGCTATAAAGTCCTTGCACAACTCTGGGTGTCTCTGCTGCCGGGCTGATGGCGGTGCTGTCGGTCGTACATCGCTTAAAGAGTCGACTCGGGTCTTCTGCACTGATGACTCGAGTCATCGACTGTTGAACTGTATGATGAGTCTGACTTTTGTTGACGTACAACAGGGTGTTTTATAGGCTTTTTTTTCACGAGTGTTACTAAGCCATGACAGCGAGTCAGCGTGCACAACGCCAGGATCCTGAAACCAAAGCAGCTAAATGGAATTCATCCATCATTCATGTTATTATTTACACGAGTGCTTTCCCTCCTCTGACGTGTCAAAATGTCTTCCATCATTACTAAATCTTAAAATGTTGCAGACTCTGGCAAATAGTCTCTAAATAGTAAATGCACAAATGAAGCAAAGCATGCGATGACCCTGACGGTCCTGTAAAAGCAGTATACGAGTGTCGGGGTAACCAGTGTACCAGTCTTCAAGGACATAAATACAAATGGAGGCAACCTGCTTTGTAATCTTTCTTTGAGTAAATAGGAAGTTGGCTTCATTGTGTGTACCAGTGACTGATGCAGGATTTGAACTGACGCATCTATAGTTTAGTGAGTTACGTCTTCATTTATCTCTTCAGAAACTCAGTCCAGCATCGGCGAAGATGAGAGACATTTCTTCGTCCTCACCGTCGGTCAACGCCTCTGTCACCAGAAATATGTCGGAGAAAATACAGACCAGCTAGAACTGACTGATCAGTTTCCCCTTTTGAAAAAGAAAACAGAAACAGATCTGTCACACAACCTCAGTAATAATCAGACCAGTTGTCTCCCTCCTGATTCTTAATCTTCTGTCATGCCCACTGCATGGATGAATAAATGAATATCCAGCAACACGCTTCACGTGTGGTCCGGACTGGCTTTATAAGTACAGGCAGCAGAATTCTCTACCTAAACAATAAGTGATGTAGTTGATGATGAGAAAATGTATTCGTGGACTCACTGTGAGAACCGTAGTTGTAAAAAAAGGCTTCTTTCACGTTGTTAAATTGTTAATTCTAAGCCGTTTTCCAGCAGGGATACCTGCTGTCTCTGGAGCCAAATATCACACGAGTTATTGCTCTTTCCATAAATGTGCAGTCAGGTCTGAATATAGCCGCAAAGAGCATTAACACAGAAGACACCTTTTTGTCTGAATGACAAAAACCCCATAACATAAGAGATGGATGAAGGCAGCAGTGTCACACGTTCCAGGCTTTTATAGGAGGACTGGTACCACAACACCACACTCGGGTGTATAAATCAGCTCGAAGTGTAAACAAACGAAAGGGTCTGCTTGTGCTCGCTGTTAGGACCCTCACCATGTCTCTCCTCTCTCCTGTCCCTCACAGCGGAGCCCCTCCCCCTCATGGACCTGTGCAGACGAGTAGCTCGACTGGCTCTGGGTAGAGAGCGCATCCATCACATCGACACACTCCCGCTGCCGCAGACTCTCAAGAACTACCTCCAGTACCAGTGACCACGCACGCACACACACACACACAGATGGGAAACTGAGGCCCATTTGTTCTTATAGCAACCAGCCTCCAAACTGAACGTAATCCTAACCATCAGACATCTGCTGAGGATGCGGACGACGACGACGACGACACCGACTACGAACAGGTGGTGACGACGGCGCTGCAAGGGGTTTTGTTTACAACAGTTGGGGGTTTTCCATTTCTGATGATTTTATCTTTTGTTTTCAGCTTCTTCTTTTTTTTTTGGTTCTTGTTGCTGACTGCTGTCTTTCTCCCGGACTGATGACTAGAGGAGCTGATGAATGAAATGAAGGGAGTGAGAGATTAAAAGAGAATATTGCAATCCGGTTTCCTGCTAATCAAACGACATGTCCTCAGATTTGAAAGGCCTTAAATGTGGTGGTTTTGGGTGACAGTTTACCCCGGCATCTGTTCTGCACAGACTCTGGAAGCCTCCCCGGAAACATGTTGGTATTTATATTTATATTCCCAACAACACAGCGTTCCCTCCAAGCCACGGGAGAGAGAGGGAGAGGGTCCACACACAGCTCTATTTTTGTTAATGTGTACACAGTGTGTGTGTGTGTGTGTGTCAGGAGTGTACAGAAACAAAGTCCTAACTGTCTGTTGAAAGAAGACAACTCGCTGACAAGCAGGCAGTTACCACCTACAGGCTAAACAACACAACTCCAGTCAGGTTTGAGCTCCTCTCTCTCTTCCTCTGTGTCTTCGTCGCTCGCTCCAGTTTGATTAAAGCCCCCATCATGTCTGTTCGCCGGCTCCTGTAACGCTGATCGAGATCGACCTGAAGGTGAGGCTGTGTCTTCGACTGCTAATGTGCCTCCTCTGAGACAAAAAAAAAAAGCACATGGTACCCCCCCCCTCCATCCCCCCAAGTTTTAAATGCTGCTTTTCTATCTTTTTCTTCCACCGTCTTACCCTTGTGGATTTTTATCCCTGATTTACTTTTGAAAATGGTGGTCATGTGATGATTTCTTTTTTTTTTTTTTAAGGTTCTTTTGATTTTGAGATTTGTCTGCGGGACAGGATGTCTCGCAGGTGTAGGTGGAAGAATGTGCTGCCATGAGAATCTTTTAAATGTGAATAAGAATAAACTCAGCTACACTCGCACTGCCTCGCTTTCTGTGCTCTTTGATCCGAACGTCTCCTCAAGGAATTGATGATACTCAGATTTGGCCTATCTTACTTGACCTTTCATTAAACCCCGCCCCTGAGCAGTGATTGTCCAATAGTAGCTTAGCAACCGTATCTAGTCATGGCAGGCCTGTGACGCCTTGAATTTCTCCACCTGTTGAAGTGTATGGGGCTCCGATCAGAGGGCGGGTGGTGTCTTTTTCTTGATGGTCTAGTCCTGCTCTACATGAAAGGTGCCCTGAGATACCTTCTGTCTTGATTTGGGGCTGTATAAATACAATTGAATTATCTTTGGAAAACCAAAAACACAACAGCAATCGTGTAAGGAAAGGATCCGGCTGTACTATGATTATGTGCTCTATGTAAGCTGCAAACATTAGCAATCCCACCTAGCTAGCATAATACCTGCAGTAGAAGCCTAGCGTTATTATCCAAAGGCAAGAGGCTAACTATGTGATGATGTGGGGTTACAGGTTGCGTCATAACATACCTGTTCAGGACCGGAACGTACACTCTGTGGGAGCTTCAGATAGTGATTCATCTGTAACACTGTCAGTTTATTCCTCATCCTCCTTTTCTGTTGTAAAAGTGAAACATACTGTTTGAAAATCCGAATATTAAATCCAAGCTCAAACCAATGTGTTTCCTGTCCAAGTCTGTGTTTCTTAGAACAAATACATTTTACAAGAACTAAACCAGCTCTGCCGTGCAATCACGTTGTTTATTTCCACGTGTTCAACATGGATCATCAGCTGGTGAGATGAGACATGCAGCTTCAGCCTCTGTCTTTTAGCATGATATCATGTGACGTGTACATTTTAAGTTTTAGCATTAGCTTATGTTAGCCAGCTACAGCTGATGTAATCTGTTAAGGACGGTTGTCGTTTCAGCTCTCAGCTGGAAACTGACACTTGTTTCAAAAATACATCTGCAGACGTTCTCGTTGTAAACGGAGAGCTTAGCAACAGTAACTAAGTGGGCGGAGCTTATTTTACTGATGCGAACACCTTTTTAATGGATGCTACTGTGGTAGAAAAAGCCTCCGGATGCTGGTTTTGGTGTCGAGTTTAGATGAGTTGGCTCTAATCTGGATTCCCCATCCCACGGCAGGCTTTGAACACAGAACAACCGCTGTGCGATCAAAGTTCAGCTTGGCGTGGCTTTCCCCGCCGCTACCAACAGAAGATCCATTAATGTTGTGCAGCAGAGAGCCGCCTGTGTTGACATCTCGCCCTCTGCTTTTAAAGAGGGAGAGAGAGATGACCAGCACTAACGCAGGACAGCTGATGGACACGGACATTTAATGCTTTAATAATAACAACACAAATGATGATGATGATGATGATAACGGGCGGAACACACAGTGTTCATTAACGCTTTGACATCAAAATAAACACGAATAAAAAAAAAAAAGATGGAAGATACTGAACCGCTTTAAGCTCCAGTCTGCAATTGATCCCCAGCTGCAGCATGCGTCAGTCAGCATATACTGCTGTTCAATAATGCAGGGTTCAGGCCTTTTAAAGGATTATTGAACAAGCCTGAAAGTTAAAGCTGATGACTTGTTTTGATCTGGTTAAAAGTGACTTGGCTTTGCTGGATCCATATTTAGCTCCTGACAGTGAGGCTTCACTACAATTCATCTCGCTGTCTTTTTTTTTTCTTCCCTCTGCCTCCTCTCCTCCGCCACATTCTGCCAACTTTCTCTGCTGTCTCCCTTTTTTACGCTTGCTCTGCTCGGGCTATTTAAATCCTCCCATCCCCGTTTTCCTTTCTCTAAAGCGTATTTTCCATCATAGAGATTTATCTTCTGCCTCACCTGCTTTGACTGGAGGTGTTTCCGCTGTGAGGAGAGTCCATCACACTGCTCTTCTCTAGCCTTCCTCATCCCCCCCCCCTCATGTTATACATGTTATACATATGCATATATGGAGAGTGGCAGCGTGAGCTGAAGAAGAGATGGATGGTTGGAGGCCGGCTGTCTGCTACGGAGACGGGCAGAGATCCATAATTTATGGAGGCAAAATCCTTCGCCTACTTTGCTTGGTAAGTCATGTCAAAGCTTACATTTCTCCTCGCTCGTGGTTCTGTCCTCCAGATCACACATGGCGATATCTTCAGAGGACAGAATTCCTCAAAGCAAAGGATGTTTCTTTGACCTACTTGAGGAATTTGTACAGAGTCACAGATAAGGATGCGACTATACCGCATTTATGTTCGATCTGTTTTCAGCACCAACATCAAAGACTCATTTTGCGTTCTGCTCTGCTCGACTTTTGGGTCGTAGATTCATCTTTAAGACCGAACATGACGTGGCTGAAATTTAAGTATTTTACGAATAATAATCATTTTTATAAAGATTATACTCTGACAGAAAGCTATCCAATCTCCCGAGGCCGTAGGTTTGGTTTCAGAAGTTATTTTATTGGTTGAGTGTTCCATAATAATAGTATAACAAATACTACGCGACCCTACTTAAAACCGTCTTTAGTTTCCTTAATAGATATCTGATACTTTCTGGTAGATAATGTTGTATTTGCGTCTTTACTACAAAGAGCTCTGTGCTTTACTGTCTTATCTTTGACTGTTCTAGTGTCTTTTTAATACAATATTAACCGTAAATTAAAATATATCCTAACCCAATAAGGCAGGGCAAGCCTGTATGTAGCCTGAGAGGCGAGACCCAGGGCTAAACCCTCCCTGTGGTCACTGAAGATAAATGTGTCGGCGTTTTTATCAACGCAGTCTTCTCTCAGCTGGGCTGTGGTAGCAGGACAGTGAAGGACAATGTTCACAGAGACTTTAGGAAGAAACTGAAAGTGAACTTTTGAAGTTCACTGGGAATATTTGATGTTTCAACAGAGTGAAACTTGTGCCATCACGGTGATCTCCTTCCTGGCTGCAAGTGAGGACACACATTGCAAGAGAAGGGTTGATTCATTCCTTTTAGCTTCCTTCACAGGTCACTCAATCTTCAAGGTTATTAAGGTGAAGACTGAACAGAAAGGCCAGAAAATGAGAGGCTTAAATTTGGCAGGATGAGAAACAGCCCTGATCCAGGACCAGCATGCTATATAGAGTCATATTTAAGGGGAGACTGAAGGCCGGGTTGTGCTTGAAACAAACAAGTACGAAGTGCTTACCTGCTCTGAAGGCGGGAGAAAAGCCTGCCATCATGAAGGCAGTAATGTCACTGTGAGCATGTTAGCTTGCTGATAGAAAGACTTTTAGCTCAAAGCACCTCCGTGCCTCAGTACAGGCTCACAGTGCGGCTGCGGACTCCTAATCTCGCTCCACTGTGAAGTCTCTAAGATCACCTACAATCAGTTAAGCCCCCTCCTTCCTAAATTCTTCCTGTAATGAAGTTCATGACCAACGAGGACCAACGAGTTCTCATTAATATGTACTTGCACTTGACACAACCAGGGCGGATGAGGTGATGAGGAACAGTCCAAAACCCAAAGACGATCGATTTACAACGACGTAAAAGAGAAAAGCATCAAATCCTCACACTCAAAAAGATGGAACCAACAAATGTCCCCCATCGCTTATTAAAACCTCTTTTGATCAGATCTATTAATCCAGTGGTTCCCAACCTCATGGGTCACCAATATAATGAAATATACATAAATATATTTTATTTTTTCTGTGGGTGGGGGTCATCAGTGTGTATACATTGGTAAAATAGGGATCCCTTAAGAAAAAGGTTTGGGAACCACTGCACTAATCTACTAATCGCTGCAGCATGAGATTCAACATGTGTGGCAGCCGCTCAGCCTCGGTGACGGCAGCTCTGAAGTCAGCTGTCAGACTCAAAACACTCTTTAAATGCTACCTGAACACCGCGTTCCCCCGGCTGGAACACGCTGCTGATAACTGGAGGAGAAGTAAACGAACAAAAGATGCTTGGAAAAGTTGGGGAGGGTGAATAAGATGAGAGCCAGCCGGGGCGCGGGAGGACGGGAGCTGCAGGGCGGCAGAGAGTGAAAACGGGGGAAAAAAGGTGGAAAGAGAACGACAAGAAGGTGGTGGTGGAACAAGAGAAGAAAGACGGGCTATTTTCAGCTGCACTCTGTACTTTTCTCAACATCTGAGTGGAGATAACGACAGACACTTTTCACTGCTCGATATATGGAAGAAAGCTTCAGAGGTACCAAAATAAAACGTTCACAGGCAAAGACCTCATCTTGAGGGCTTTTTATTTTTGTAAACAGCTGCTTAATGAGCATATAAATGGTCAGAACACCGATTCTAATTTCAGCAGCGCTAGTTTTGAGCGTTCCTGGGTACCTTTAGAGTCTATGTGAGGGTATGCATGAGTCATACTCTTATCTCACCGCCGCACACATACACTCACAGTAGGGGAACTCGGTGTGAGGCCCAATAATAACAGTACGGTGCCTTTTCTTATCCATCTTTCATCTTTTTTTCTGTCTCCCCTGTACCACCAGCGTCTCCCTCTGTACATCCTCCAATGTATTTTTTTCCGTTGAGCAAAAGTAGGGACGTTGCCAGAGGAGTGTCACTTTTTCTCTCTTTTTTTTTCTTTACATTTTAAATAAAAGGTGTAAGTGAGAAGTAAAACAAGCCGGTATGAAGTTCTCATCGTGTATAATATTTCCAGTAGGACCTCCCGCCTGCTATCTCAACCTTTTCAAATGTCACCCGCTGCCTATTAGGCAAAAACAAACAACACCTTACTGCAAGGGTGCATCTAAAATTAGTGATAACACGCCCACACACGCAGGTTAATTACTGGCCACAGCCTGTAGGCAACACAACTGACTCTCATCTGTGTCTGAAATTCGTGCATTTCTAACCCTATTTGTGTGAGTGTGTGTGTGTGTGTGTGCACAGTGGCAGTTTCAGCAAACCTCTCGGCTGACAGGATGACCTCATCATCTCGTCACAGTTGCACACACACAGCAGCCACTGTTGTCACTGACTCTCTGCCAAAAGTTTATTTTTCTAAATCCTCCATGTGTACGCACACCGGCTGCGTGACGTCAGCGTGCAGTGTACAATGTCATCTGTGCCCACTGGCCTGTTCTGCTGCCTCAGCGTTGTGCCCACTTCACATTATGTAAATACACAACCAGCCAATAACGGGCAGGTATGTGGCGTTCGTGACCTTTAGCACTGTTATCCTGCTTGCGAAGGCTTTCTTGCAGTAAAAAGAACAATATGTCTCTGTCTGTTTCAATGCAACGACAGCGGTTGTGCAAGTCGGTTTTGGTTTTGGCGTACGTGATTGAGCAACACAACGGGAGCTCCATGCTAATGCACCTCCCTGCACCTCCCTGCACCTCTATCTGCATCTAAAAAACGACCACACATGTGGCCTTGACTGGAGCCTGGTCAAGGATTCAGTATTTGCTGGATTTCTGCTGCCACCTTTTGGCCGTCTGCAGTTACTACAACACATACATTTACACTGTGTGTGAGAGAGAAAGGGAATCCATTTTTTATTTTAAATCATTCCAGTGATTCAGTATTGTTGGGATTCAGTGGGTTGCGTCAAAAAGACAGACTTTAATTAATCCGCAAATGACTTTTATGATTAATTAATTACCAGATTTCTGTTTATTTCATTTTCTGTCGACTCACTAATTGATTAGTTTACTAATTGAAGCGGCCGAGGCCAAGACCTCCAGTCCCTGGTAATCTATAAAAACTCTGCACCCTACATTTCCCATGATGCAACCAATAGCATCTTTTTATTAGACCCTCCTGACATCATCAGGGTTATTCATGACACAACAGTGAGCTGACTTTAAAGTGCAGAGTCGGCGGTGTTCCCCTTTAAATGAACCGGCTGTAAACATTCACACACACGCAGCTGTTTCATGTTTTCTTCGAGCGGGAATCTCATTTTCCAGACGCTTCCCTCACGGTGGCCTCATATTTAGAACAACCTGGATTAGCGTGTCCTTGACAGTGAAGTGGGGCGTCGCTCGCTGAGCACTGGAGTGTGAGGAGCTGTAATTGTTTGACAGTTGTGTAATCCCACGTCAGTGGGAGGGTTTGTTTATGAAGTGATTATGAAAGGGACTCAGTGTGTTTGAAAGCTGTGAATATTCTGCTGAAGAAGAAGAAGAAGTCAGCAAATTGAGTTTGCAATGTAGACGTTAAAACTTCCCAAGACTGTGAGCGCCACTCGGACTTGTCATCCGTGTTGACCCAGCTCTTCACTTCCCCTCAGAGGATTTTAGCGTCTTGTAGCTCGTAGTTTTGGTTTTGCGGCCAGTTCACTCTCTCTGCTCTGATAGCGTCGCAGGCAGTGATGTGGCTGAAAGCTCCAGAACAAGCGAGTGAGAGGACCCTGAGTCAACCGGCGATTCCAAGGTCAAGAATGAACCTTCAGGCTCATCTTAAACTACTTCAGTCAGTATCACCTCATCTGCCCTCTAATGTAGTGAGAGTTTCACCAGCCCGCCCTGTAGGTGGGTTGGAAAGGTCTTGGCAATAAATCAGGATCTTTAGGAGGTTTATAGTAAGCTGCTGGGTATTTACTTGTTGTTTCCTGTGAGGTGTTGGTTCATGTCCGTCCAAAGCCAAATATGATGGTGTTTTCCCAAAGTGTTCGGAATAGATTCCTCTTGTCCTCCTGTTTTTTCTTAGGAAGCATATTTGGTGAGTGAGATAATGACCTTTGTACTGGTTAAAAAACCCCGTTGACTGTAGATGAAGACTCTCCGTAACGTGTGTTCACCAAGTTCTACAGAGAGGTTATTATTCTGTGTATATAATGGCTTTGCGTGATAATAATTTCCCTACAAAATATAATGTATGTGCTTGCAGAAAATATGTTTTCCTCGTCTGCAGTCCGTCCACAGCCTGAAGGTGAGTCTCCGCCTGTCTCTTTGACATGTGAGCCGTCTTTCTGTGGCTTGGAAGTGCACACGCATCACTTTTACTTCACTTTCTAGTCAGATGCTGATAATAATCTAAACCAGTGAAACTGTCCTCTCCGCTCGGCGTTGGTATCACGCTTCGGGGCACTGGCAGGCTTAAAGGCCACGCTTTGCTGCGTTGGCTTCAGGCTCTCCAGCGTGAACGGGCTCA
Organism: Enoplosus armatus; assembly: GCF_043641665.1. NCBI lineage: Eukaryota > Metazoa > Chordata > Actinopteri > Centrarchiformes > Enoplosidae > Enoplosus > Enoplosus armatus. The sequence goes on along the minus strand of NC_092184.1, from coordinate 24,125,374 downwards.
CTGGTTGAACTTTCCAAATCCTTTGCACACCAGCCTCCACTGTGTGACCATCTGCTAGTACTTTCAAATATCACACAGCTGGTTGTATTTTTGCTGTGGGAAAGCAGCTCCGCTTCCATCTCTGGTTCGCTTTTGTCTTTGCTTCCATGCTCACATCTCATGCTCCTCTTTTTCCAAATAAATTGGCGTGAGGTTTGGCTTTTTCTAAATCCTCACATTCCCTCAGTTGCATTTGTTGCTCTTTCATCCCCGTTGCTTTCAGTCAATGTCACAATTAAAGCATTCTCATGGCCTTGGGAGTGTAAAGGAACACAATAAATAATGCATATTTCTGTTTCAGGCAAGTTGGACTTCATTATTTATATACTGCTGCTTCCACCTGCGAGGTCCTTCTGTGATTGACGGGATGTCACAACCTCGACTCCCATCATCCAAGCAACAATGACAAGAGGGAGGCAACATCACCCCCCCGTGTGGCTTGCCTGTCTTTAGGACTGTGTAAAATGGATAAGGAATTGAAATGATAATGAAATGAGTGGATAATTACATATATTCATACTTATGCTGCAGTACACCGGAGCAGTTTGACGGAGTGAAGGCTTTTATTCCCCAGAATCTAAAGTCTATTTTTATTTGTGAGTCGAGAGTGAAGGCGACAGAGCCCGGGGCGTCCCCCGCTCTACTCTCTACCCAGGAAAGTAAAAAGTTTTTCGTGAATATTTGAGTTCTTTTAGATTGAGTTGGTGCGTTGCCGCCGGTTTTTGCAAGCAGCCAGCCTCTCGGGTCATCATTTGCAGTGATTTCAGAAAGGCTGGTGGGGTTTTATTAGTAGTGCTAGGTTCTCAAAAGTTATGCTAATCCCTAATTGGCTCAAAGCTTAAATCATAAATTAGATCATTAATAACTCGTGTGTCGTGACAAAAAGTGTGAAAAGCCTCAGAGCAGGACTCAGGGAGCTGAGGTGTGACTGAGAAACATGAACAGAATTTATCCCCAGCTGTGCAGTGACGGCAGGTATCGCTGTCGCAGTCAATGTCCACTAGATGGAGACATTCTATTGATCATGGACTCCAGTAAAGATGCAACGAGTATTTTACTGTGCAGAAATGACTAGAAGTACTTGTAAACTACAGAATACACAAAAATACATTCAACATTAACTTAAGTTAAAAAACATACATGTGAAGTAGATATTTCCATTAAATGTAGAATTTAGAATAATGAAGAAATGGTTTGTAAAAACAAACAAACTTTGTTGGGCTACTGACAAAACATCATTTAAAGATTTATTAATTAATTAATTAAAGATGGCACAAAGACACAACAATTCTGATTACTTTAAGCATAAAACAGTCAATCCACATACTTCACATTTGAAACAGATATACCGTTTGGGCATGTAGTGTGTTAATAACGTATAATAAACTGTACTCTGAACAGTTGTCTTCCACAAGGCAGTACACGTTGGAAATGAACCCCAAAACAAACAACAACAAAACAATTACATTTTTGGGAAAAAAAAACATTTAGCATTTTAAAGTCACACATTAATAATATATGTAATCTGCTCTTAATAACACCACTGTACCCTGCAATTATTAAATAGGCACTCAGTGAATAAAGAAATACTAGACGTTAACCCCTTATTGTCTTGTACTCACATATAGGTAAGTCTTTTATTGATGCCCCTATGCACTGAATAATTACACATTAACATGTGGGCTGTGATCTAAAACGTCACCGAACATTACATGCAAAAGTTTTTGGTGTTATGTGTCCTCGGTATACCCGGGTCGAGTATCAGAGTAGTGGAAGTAAAGCAATATCATTATATATTATATTATTATATTGAGCTGCTGGCTGCACAAAGCTGATAAAATCAATAAGTGATTTACTTATTGTGACAGTTGTGTTGATTCTACATGTGTATTCATTTTACAGGAAATTCACAAATATCCACCAACTTGTATGTATGTTTTTTTATCACACCAGTAGCAGAAATAAGAAACGACCCGGAGACAAAGCTCACTAGAGACGTGAACCCTCTAATCTGGAACAGGCGCCGCAGAACAAATGGACTGGAAGAAAACCACGACCCAAACTATTCCAGTGCTCTGTTATTATTTCACAGTGTCGCTGTCTGTGGTGCCGAGCAGCACTTCAGCACCACGGAGAGCACGAGGTCCTGAAGATCAGCGCTTGGCTCCATACTGCTCATTGAACTGTTCAAAAAGGCCACAAACCAAAGCTGCTGTTTGACAAAAGTTTAATCACATCAACAATCGTGCAGGCTTGGTCTTTATGCTACGAATACACGGAGCAGCAAGACTCAAGCTACGACGTGTCTGCAGTGTGTCTTCACTCACCTCGGCCTGCAGCTTCGCCTTTAAATTATACAATCGAGCGGACTCGACAAAGCAAACTCCTTTCCTTGATTTCCAGTGAAATATCCATTTTCAGGTCTAACCAGCACTTTCACTGTGCAAAGGGGCCCCCCCCTGCTGCGTCTCCATGGATTTACCTTATAAATAATAGCAATAACAGTAATATAACAATAGCCACCCACAGCCTGATAGTGTACACGTCTTTTATACAGCAGAGTGGAATCATGACTGGTCATATAACTGTAGACACAACCAAACATGATGGAAACAGCGCTGTAGGACTTCTGTACAGAAGGGCAGAGGAAGAATAAGCACACTATTAAGATTTCATGTTTGCTCGCACGGCCTATTTGATACAGAGTCTTTTATAAAAGAATAAAAGGTAATCCAGTGGGGATCAGTGCTGCACCTTCCCCTGACGAGGAGGAGTAGTTTAGAGAGTGGATGGATGATTGAATTTAATTAAATGAATGTCCTTAGAGAAATTTTCAAAAAATTGCCTGCAGCTTTGAGTTAGATCAAATACTGTGTGTAAAAACAGAGCATCAGTGTTTCCAAATGACTCTATAAACTTAACTTTAAGGCAATATTTGTGCATAATATTCTCACAAAAAGAGATTTTAACTTGTTATGTGCAAAACATAACTGTGATTTCTGCATAAATACCTGGAATCAGATTGGACACACACTGATTGTAGTTTCCATAATCAGACAATAGATTAAAGATTAATATTAGCTACATGAATAATGAATAAAAACAGCAGAAACACACACACGACCACCCGCAAACACACAAAAAGAGACCCACAGCTAGATTCCAAAACAAGTTTTTATTGGCCAATTTACAGAAAGTGCTGTAGTGACCATTTCAAAGGAAAGCAGACCAAAGAGTCCAGAGAAGAAAAAAAAAAGAGAGAAAACTAAAAAAAGAAGATTTTTTTACTTCTACACATTATACAAGGTTTCCATGTTAATTTCACCGTCCTCCTCTTCTAAAACAAACGTCAGGACAACATTAGGGCTCGGGCCGATGCAAAATCCACCAAAGGTTCCAGGAGGGACAACGGGGTGGGGGGGGGGGGTGCAAGGAGGGAGGTGACGTCACAAGACTAGGTGTCACAGTAGATGAGGAAAACTCTTAAACAACATATGAGATCTTTACATGAACATAGAGCTACAGTATACACATACAGTAGGTTCTCCCAGCTACACCCACAGGACGGCCGTCAGAGGAGGAAACTCAAACCCCTTTGTGACCCTAAACCCTCAGATTCATCTGGGGCGGGCTGTACGACCAGCCACTACACGTGTGATTGTGGATTCTTTGCTATCAAACATTACAGACTAGTAAGCGTCAGGATGGCCACAGCCAGAGATTAATGCCCGTTCACTTCGAGGTGAAGAAACCTTCCCCTGGGTTTTCTGATCACGTCGAACGTGACACTGCCGAACGCACTCGCCTCTGTCTTAAAGTCGCACCAGGCAACTTCACAATTCGGAGGCCCCAAGGTGCTGCTAATGAGGTGGGACGTATGTAATGTGACATCACCCCTTAACTAGACCGTCATTTCCTTCATTAATGCTGCATTTCATTCAAAGGCAAGAGGTTGGAAAGGTTCCTTGCAGGCAAAGTGCAGCTGCAGCCTCTGTGCGGCCTCGTAATCCAACTGAGAAAAAGCAGGAAAAGGTACGTTTTATTCAGTCAGTGGCTTGGCAGCATTAGCTAGCTACTTACAGAATAGACTATTGACAAAAAAATGACAAAAAAAAAGTGTACTTTAGGAGATTATGGACATAAAAGTAATGCTGTGTGACATTTGCATGCTATGGCGTTGATGTTCACGAGAGCGTGTTTTGGCTGATGTGTAACAACAACAAGTAAAGAATTGTCAAAGAAAAAGTGTTAAACCTACATTAAACATCTGGAAACCACACTGATCATCACCATGCATAGTTGACGTGGTGAACGTGTTAGCACACTGTTGACTATTTACACATCTAGCAGACATTAGCGTTGGTTTCGGAGTCGTGCGTCTGTCCACCTGCCCAACATTCAGCTCTGGTTTCCAACAACTCCTGAGAAAAATATTCAGCTCTTCAGCTGCCAAACGCTCCTCTGTGTCCACCAGTGAGCCGCTGACTGTGTGTGGACAGGTAGCGGACAGCCGGCTGATAAGAGCGATGGGACATTAAAGTTGCGACTTGTGGGACCAAAACAGTAAATTTTACATGTAGTCATGTGATCCATTGTTAATATAAAAATATTCAGTGCAGCTTTACGCTACTCATACTTCATTTAATGTTATAGTTCTATATCATTTATTATAGTTCTTATTTAAATAAATAGGCTGCATTTCCACGTATTTAAGCCTCATTTCTTTTACCTCAACTTTAATATTTGTTGTTTATAGTGAAGTTTACTGTTTAAAATGTTCCACTCTGTACATATTTTGGTCACGATTCTTTAATATCCACATTTAAAGGATCCTTATCAAAACAATGATACATTTACTTTATGTTTTTATGTAAAAAAAAAAAAAAAAAATGATGATATTAGTCTCAAAAATGAAGTGTTGGTCAGTCCGGCTCTAACGCTGACGGGCCCAGTTCCATTACACTTTTCCTGTTAGAAAGCTGGAATTTCTCACATCTCTGCGATGCAGCATTAATGACTAATAGGAGTAGATGGCAGAATTATTAGTGTAGCTTGCTGCTGTGACCACTCCTGAGACTAAAACTTCACTTGGGCAAGTCTTGTGGTCCGTATATGAGCAGCGAGGGGTGGGGGGTGGGGGGGTGGACTCTCTTCTCTTCTTGTGATTAAGATTCATAAGACTGACGCCTCTTTACATAAACTCTACCTGACCCAGTCACTATGAAGGCAGTGGCACATCCATCCTAACAAACCCGCGGTCAGCTGGAATGATCTGAACACTGAGCTAGAAACACACACACACAGGAGGGGGGGGGCTGAGTCCAGTAAAGACTCCTGCAGGCTAAGGGTTCAGGGGATGTACATACATATGGAGAGGTGGCATGTGTGTTGTGTACAGGTGCAGAGGAGGGTTTCTGGGTGGAGAAAGTGGTGTCAGGGGGTGAGGGGAGGGGGGTGGGAGGTCACCTACTATACTCAATATTTACAAGAAAGGAGCGTATAAAAATGTACAAGGAGACTCCTCTGACTGTCCCCAAAAACCCAGAACTCAGACCCCTCAGCTAGTTCGACATGACTACACACAGATCATCTGGGTTTTTTTTGTCTGTTTTTGAGTACCATTGAAAATATGCTATTTCTGTAAAATCACCTGGCTTTGCCAAGTCGGCTAGAATAAAGACTGATAAATAACATGGAGTATACAAACCAAAAATAGTCTGATTCTTTACTGTTGCAACTCAGTTTTCTTAAATAAAGACTGTTTTGCATTTTCATGGGACATCAGAAATCTCACTGTGGAATTCGACACATCAAACTGAACACGTGGTGCAGGGTTTAATCGACAAAATGGGATTCAAACAACTTTATTTCACTAAAGATCACAGTTGTGGTGTGGACTGTAACGGGAGAGAGATCTTTCGGGGACGGGGGGTGACCTAAATTTATTGAGCTGTCCCTTTTAAGAAGGATGAAAGTCATTTGATTGACGAGCAGTTTTAGTGTCGCATTGTTTCTTATCAGCTGTATAAAACGGGAGGCTTTCTGACAAGGCTAAGGTTAAATCACTGTGCGTGTGTGTGTGTGTGTGTGTGTGTGTGTGTGTGTGTGTGTGTGTGTGTTTGTAGTCTTCCAGTAGGGGGAGATATTGCCTCATTTTGTGAGCATCAACATCACAAAGTCTTTTTGTTTCAACCATTTGATTTGAGGTGTTGCAGAATGTGTGTGTGTGTGTGTGTGTGTGTGTGTGTGTGTGTGTGTGTGTGTGTGTGTGTGTGTGTGTGCGTGTGTGTGTGTGTGAGTGACTGTGAATGTGTGTTTCAATAAGATATCGTTGTTTTGTCCCAGTTTTGGCCCTTCTTGCTCTGGTGTTGCATCCTGGGTAGCTGGACGTCCACTTCCTCCTCGCTGTCATCTGACTCAGCGCTGGTGATGTCATCCTCCTCCTCGTCATCTTCCTCCTCCTCCTCTTCTTCTTCTTCTTCTTCTTCCTCCTCCTCCTCGCTGGCCTCCTCCTCAGCAGCCTGGGGCCCCTCCAGGTTCTGTGGTGAGACATTCAGAGAGTTTCAGAAACTAAATGATCAGGAATTAGTTTGAAAAGCAAGAAATCTTAATAATGTGAGAGCAGAGCACGGGCCTATCTCTTTTACCGTAGTCCATTTTATTTATCCCCACATTCCCTCCCTGACAGGGTCCACACTCCTCCAGTCCCGCACCCTCCTACCTCCATCGGGTTGACCGTGATCGTCAGAGCCGAGTCGTCCCAGGTCGCGTCCGCCTCCTTGGCTGTCTCTGCCAGCTTCACCTCCTGCTGGTGGGTCAGGTGGATGCGATAGATGCCCAGCACCACAACCACCACCAGAGCGGCGATGCACATCACAATCACCACGGTGGCGGCGCTTGGCACGCCTGAGAACACGACCAGAGACGAGCGAGAGGTGAGAGCAGGAAAAGGATGCAGTCATGCCAAAGTCGCCTCCATCAGTCGCTCCGTGTGCTCAAATGAATATAAACCTTTTTTTTTTTAAAAGTCAGTTAAGTTTGATATTTCCTGAATTATAGTCCTTGAAAAGGAGAAAGCTCAAAAAACACTGGATCCTACACGTCCCATAATGCGTCCCCCCCTCCCGTTATAACACTGTGTTTTGTGTCAGGCTGTAGATGGACGCTTGTTGTTGTCGCTGAGGCCTCTGTTTACTGTTTTTATGGTTGGATGCTGAAGGCCTTTTGCGATAGCCTATTGATTTTGTGATTTTCTCTCTCATGTTATTGTGCGGGGGCCCTTTTAACCTTTAAATAAGACGGGCACTCTGTTGATGATTGTGATCTTTAATTATTGTGACAGTCTATTGATTTTCTTATAATGCCATTTTTTGGGCAATATTGGCCTGTTTTTATTGTATTTATATGCCGGTCCCTTTATATGCCAGCAGCATGTCAGTCTGACATGTTCAGACATTCATGTCCCCCTCAGGATTAAATGTAATAACTTTATTATTTATGATATTCTCATCAGCTTCACATGTACTTTTTGTGTTTGGTGCTAATTAGCAAATGCGCTAACACACAATACTCAGATGGTGAACATGGTAAACATTAAACCTGCTAAACATCAGCATGTTAACATCGTCATAGTGAAGCCAAGCCCCCCCCTCCCAGTGGCCACACTCGGTATTGCAGAATCACGTGATGCACACTGGCCCAAAACCAACCACCCGGTCTTTTTTGGAGAGGCTGTAAAACCAGAAATCGAGTTTTCTGAAATGACTCTATGGACCCAAAAACACGTTTGAGCCCAGTGAGAAACTTTTAATCGCAGTCAGTCACAGTGATGCTTTGAATCAAATGCTAGTGTTAGCATCACACTGTGACATAACTTCTCATTAAGGTCTTTTGGTTTAAATGTTTGAAACACATGAATCCAAGAAATGACGTTTGACGACCTGAAGTTTTGACCCATTTAGTCACCAGTGAAAGAACAAAGTGCTCGACTGATCCTCGCTCTGTATTCCAACTAATGTATGCCTGGAAAAAAAAAAAAAAAAAAAAAGGGAAAAGCTTACATTATTTAAACTTGGCTCAATTTAACAGGCTGTCGGTGTACAGAAGAAAGCACAATAACTTGCCTCATGTTTAAACGTTGAATTTGTGTCCAAGGCCTGCTGGAGTGGATTCAGACAAATAAGAGCTGGATTTAACAGAGCCGTGTGTAAGCTACAGATCGTTTCAAATGTTTTCCCAACAAACTTAAACGCATTTAATTTAGGTCTCAGTGCAGTACGCGGCTGCGAAGATGTATCATAAGCCCTATTTAGTAGCATAACCACAACACACGTTGAGGGATTTCTCTTGATCTAAAATGTTTATTTCTTCTGCTCTGATCTCCAGCCTACTGAGATAACACGACTTTTCTATGCCTGCCCTCTCTCCACTAGCCCCTGCTGGTGTGTGTGTGTGTGTGTGTGTGTGTGTGTGAGAGAGTGTGTGTGTTTAACGAGAGCGAGGACTCTTCAGATGATCATTTGATTCAGTCTAGTTCCCTAGATTTTCACACTAAATCCACGGCCTTTGATCTTCCTCGCAGTGAAGCTTCATATGCAGCCCCTCAGAGTAATTTGGATGAGTGTTTGCACGCACGCACGCACACACACACACACACACACACACCCACCCCCTGACGTTCTCCCTCCACTTTGTACTCTACATACAGCATCATCATCGTCATCTGAAACATTCACATGTGCTAAAAATGCGTCCTTGCGGAAACGACCATTCTTTTATTTTGATCTATTTTTATGTGTTTTTATCACTGATTTCCAACCACTCACCTCACTCTCTGCTCCTCTGACCTCCTTTTCACACACACACACACACACACACACACACACACACACACACACACACACACACACACACACACACACACACACACACACACACACCAACTCTCTGGGCTGTTAACAGCATTGGCCACTGAACTCTCCGGGACTCTAAGTAGAATCCATTAGAGTCTGATGAATAATTAAATCTGGTGTGGTAGATTAAGACCAATGTCTCTCCTCCTCTCCATGTTCTCTTAACTTCAGATCACTCATGTGTGCCGAGGGAGGGGAATAAGCCGGGTGCATCATTTCGAGAGGGGGAGAGTTTACACTGCTCGCTACCACCCGCGGACATCAGTGTGAGAGCAGCAGTCTGATGAACAGAACGATAAACAAACTAGAAAGCGAAGCCGAGTGTTCCCCTGGACCTGGCCATGTTTACCCCAGAAAGGTTAGCCGCCATAAAAACAGCACCTCTCCCTCTGTCTGTGAGGGTTTCCACGTCAGAGTCTTTAAAAGCAAACTCCGCCTTCAGATAATCTTTATACGTCACTAATTTCACATCGTTAATGCTTTCCAAATTGCTTCGTTATGTTCTGTAATTCACTTTTTTTTTAGTGCTTTTACTTTGGCTGGACATTTACTACATTTCCCAGAATGCTGTTTGACAATCCCCAGAGCGTTGGTGTCAGCTGAGCTGCAGAGATAGTAGGCGTAGCGACAGAAAAAGGTGACATCGAGAAAAAGCGAAAAGAGTCTTTCTCGAAACATAAGTTGTGACTACAGAATTCTGGAGGATTGATGTTTCTGTCAGAGAGCAACAAAAGATGTTGGTGTTTTCACATTATAGGAAGACTCCAGTCTGGAATGGAAGAAGCAACACAACCTAATCCAGACCTGCAACAAATGTCAGTTTGTGAGTGACACATGGCCCTCACATCATCTCACCTGTCATCTTTTAGCCGCCAGCGGCTGCAGTTAGCAACTTTGCTAGTAGTCGTGCCAAGTGGTTGGCTGAGGGAAGCAGCTAGGGCAGTTTTCCGCCCATTTGGGTTAGTTTTTATTTAATTGGGCAGGTAAAATGAGTTTTGATAATTGGTTTCTACTTTTTGTACCATTTGAGCCGTTTCCACCTACAAAAGTTCCAAAAGTTCGGCTGTATTCCAATAAATCGGCCTCTCCTGTGATCAGTTTGAGACTGATCTGATTAATATAACATTATTCAGGTGATGATAAGAACAGGACAAATGGACATTGAACACACTAAACTGTGCGTGTTTCCTTACCTGAGCTGTGGCTGGGGTACAGGTCATGCATCATGGATGGATGGTGGACCACCTGCATGTACTGGGGCGGGGCTACCATGTGATTGACATGTTCCCCAGCTTCTGAACTGTGCAGCACACTCACCTGGATGGGAACAAATGAAGAAGAAGTGAGGCTGTCGCAGTGTCTCCCACCTGAACGCCTGAACTTGCCTCGACTCATACAGATGATACATTCCAGACAGAATAAAGTAAAGATTCTAGAGAGACGGGGAAGTGAATGTATTTATGCCTTTTGGTGGACAGGGTCAGCTCAATACAGGAAGGTGAAATGTAAACTAGATTCATCGACAGCCTCCAAGGTTCAAACTATGTCTAGTGAAACATTTTCTTCCCTCAAAGTAAACGCCAGAGATTGTATGAATAAGTCAAACAGAGCAGGGACAGAAACAAACAGCGGTTAGCTGACACAGTGAGCTGATTTTGGCATTTATATCAGTGTATTACAGGTGTGTGAGTGTGTGTGAGCGTTTCTGCCGGCCAGAGAAGCCTGATTCACTGTTTAAGGTGTCTTTAGGTGAAGTGTTCAATGTTGCAGTGTGCCTTCTCTACGGTCTACATTTGAAGGACATGTCTTTGGGGTCTTTCTGGACTGATGCAGGACTGAAAGTGCACCTTTCAACTGGAAGTCTGAGTTTGGAACCGCGTTTTGAGTTCAATTGAAGGTTTTTCTGTCTATGTTCGGTATATACATAGAATTTGTCATGTTTCAGATGCTTTGCCACTAAGAGTGAAAGTGATGCTGCCGCTGCGGTTCATTTTGAAATTTGCTCTCAAAGTGAAAGTGTTGCCAGACACCTGCGCTGAGTCAGCTCACTTACTTTGTCCGTTCAAGCACTTTGGTCCAGTTGGTTGTAAGAAGCAGCATTGGGACAACCTGCTAGTATTACTGCTGACTCTCACAATGTGATGAGGAGTTCATGATTTTTATGATGATTCATTTTTGCAAATATGTGCAATGTTATCTATTATTTTAGGGCTGCTTGTCAGCCCCAGGGGCATTTTGTGAGATTGTCACTTCTTTAAGCTGAAGCGTCTTAATGCACGAGTGGGTGTGTTGGATCTGCCATCTTTAATTCTCCCCATATGTTACGTAAGCTGACAAAACTGAAAGCACGTCTGATATGGTCTTAAAATACCCAATTTTAACAATCTTACTGTCTTAACCATTATTTTCCTCACCGATTAACTTGCCAATTTGTCAGTCTCATCCACCTCCATCTATTTATTCTAGAAGTGATTGGTACTCAAATGGTTATTGATAGGTAAAGACACTGAATGCAAAAACTGTAACAAACCCTGTGTCATAAATCTGTATCACTATTGACCTTCACCACATCAGTGAAGCGGTAGTCCACACTGACCTCCAGGTTGAACTCATTGCTGGTGTAGCGTCCGTTGAGCTCGGAGCAGGTGAGGCGAAACCTTCTCTCTGTTAGCTGTCCGGGCTGCCAGTTATGGTAACGCACCTGTCGGATCACCTGCTCATAGTTGGACATGGAGTCCACGCCTGTGGAGAGAGGCAGGGTCACACGTAGAGAGTGAAGGTGAGAGGAAATAACTTAAATCCGTGACTTCTATGTTTTCATGGCAAAGACGCACTTCACGTAGCTTTGGTGCGGTTACCATAGTAACCTACCATATATGGACATGCCAGAGGTGGAGTTAGTGGCGTCGAGGTGTTTTCCGAGCAGAGTGCTGCGCTGCAGTTGGAGGGACTCCTGGTCCGGCCTCAGCTCCTCCCCCAACACCAGGACGTCACAGTAGTCCAAGTTATGGATAATCTCCTCCAGCAACCCGGGTCCACGTGCTACACACACACACACACACACACACACACACACACACACACACACACACACACACACACACACACACACACACACACACACACACACACACACACACACACACACAGTTCAACTTGTATTTGGGGTCTCACTCCTAATGAACTGCAGTTCTCTTGGAAGCCCATTTTTTGGCACATCAGTGTGGCTACTTAAGCTCGGGGTACCTTTGTTCTCATCTCCCTAAATGAACCAAACTAATGTAAAACTGTTCCTAACGTGGCCGGTGTGAACTTACGAACCCTCGGTTGTCACATGACGGTCTGATTGCTGTTGCCATGCCAAAACACTGGAGGAAGAAATCCCTGAACGCTTTGAAGAACCATTATTCAAACAGCACAGGACGTCACACACCTTCTCCTACTCTCCAATTATTCGTCAACTCTCTGAACACAGATAGTGCCATGAGCTGCCGTGGTAACAAGTCCCTTCAGACGGCTCCCATCACAGCAGTGCTGGGTGGCTGCTGGGGCTCTTTGACAGCCTGCTAAGCACTAGCCTCCACCTCTCACTGCTACCCAGCCTTCTCCCTCACTGTACGCTCCCTGGGGAGGGAACCGGCTATGCCCATTTAACAGCTTCCCGATGGAGAAAGATAGATATGTGGTGTGCATGTCTGGATGGGGGTCTCTGAGGGGAGGCAGAGCTGAAGTGGAGAAAGGCGGGAGAGTGAGTTAAACAGACAGAGAGTTGTGTTTCAGGAAAGAAGATGATTTATTTTTAGTTTATCTGTATGAAGGCTTATATTTAAAGGTGCTCTTTTTTTGGGGGGGGGGGGGGGGTGTTGCTTTCAGTGAAAAGGGGCTAACATAACACGTCGCCTGTTAGCCTCTGTTAGCACATTGTTTTGGTTGAGCAGCCAGCAAGCTCTACTCGTTACCTGCCCAGCGCCACATAGCAAACAGACAAAGTTAGCGACTAGCTGGGCAACGTCATGGAGCATTTAGAGGCTAATGAGACATACATGTCCCTCGAGACTTGATGGAAAACAAAACAGAGAGAAAAAGGTAGCTCTGTGTCTGTTGGATGTATTAAGTAAGCTAACGTTTGCTGGCACGTTAGTCTAAAACACCTGGTAAGGTAATGATAGGACGGAGGGGTGTGCTTTTCAGCCTGTTATGGGATTCTTCTGCCTCCCAAAAATATCAAAAATAATAATTAACAATAGAAAAATAGACTGCTGTAATGCAGCTTTAAATGTTTACTACCTTTTTCTGCTGTGACACATTTACAAAGAGACTGTTTGACTGAGTTGAACCCAAAACACACTGTTCAATTCAACACACTGAGTGGTTTGCTACAGGCTTAGTTGGTCTAGTATGACCAGCAGCTAATGTAAGCTAATGTTGCGTTAGACAGATATTTCTGTGTAGCCGACAATACTGACAATACTTTTAGCACAACACAGATAAACATTTCAGAGGCTAAAAAGAGGTTAAAGGTTAAAAATGTTAGTAAGACAAAAAAAAAAAAGGAAACATGATAATGGAGACGTTGTTGTTTCCTGCTTTTGGTTCCAGTTCATTCAGTCAGGTCACCTGACGAGTCTTTAGAATCAGAATCAGAATCAGAATCAGAATCAGAAACTGTTTATTGCCAAGTAACATACATTACAAGGAATTTGCTGTGGTCAGAAGGTGCTATTGTTTTGATAACAAATAAGTAGAATATAAAAGCTAAAATAAGAATAAGAATAAAAATAAAAATAAAAAAAATAAGATAAGATAAATAACAACAGTGCAGTGACCAGAAAAAGCAGCTAACTCAAAACAGGAAACATCTTGAAAAATGGAGGGACATTAAATGTGCATTATTATTATTATTATTATTATTATTATAGGTGTCTGTGTACTTTTTAAATTAATTCATTTATTCTTTTATTGTTTCCAAACTATTTGAGGTTGCAGTTCAGGCTTGTTACAGCCTACTTACTCAGTCTGGCATGTGTGTTGCCCTGCTTGGTGTTAAATGCTGCTTTGACATGAATGGAGAACAAAAAGCTGACACAAGCTAGTACACACTAATAGTATAGTCTGAGTGCAGGACTGTCCCAGGAACAGTTTGTGTGCAGCCAACACTGATCTCGGAGCTACAGTGTGGGTGGGATGGGGGAAAAAAAAAAATCGAGCTGGGCTCCTTAGAAAGAATTACAAAGCAGAGAAAAGAGATGGAGAAAGACTGGGAGAGCCAGTGAGTGCAGGAGGGATGGGAGTAAAGAAATGGAAGCAAAAGAAAAACTCTGACGCAAAGCAGAAGAGGAGAGAGAGAACAGAAGATGGCCATGAAAGCAAATGGGTCAAGATGTTGAGCGTTTAAGATGATGAGTTAAGGAGACAATTGGTGACATTGGCTCTGAGTAAAAGCATCAGAGGGAGCCTTGAAAGGATGCTGTGGTGCGAGATGGAGAAAGGAATGAAGCAGTGCGGAGCAGGCTCAATAAAAAGACAAATGAATGACAGAGGGGAGAGACAAAGAGGACGAGGGGGTGATTAAGAGGGTCCAAAGGAAACTTACTGCATGCCCCGCAAAAGAAATGTGTGTGATTTATCTCGAATCCTTTAAGCCTCGAGAGAAGCCAAAATCTGCTCATTATGGAACTTCATCGTGCCTCCCTCTCCCACACACTCTCTCTCCTCATCTCGCTTTCTTTCCATTTCTGTGTCTTTCTCTGGCTTCCAGCTAATCTCTTCCCCCCAGCTGCAGTCTCTATTTCACCAGCAGAAAGAGCTCCGCCGACTCCTGAAAGCAATGCCACTTTCTGCCGCTCTTCCTTCGCCGCATTACACACAATGGAGGGCTAAAACCTCCCTCTCGCTCTGCTTATCTGCTCCTAATTGGCTGCGAGCAGCGGGGGCCCGGGGGCCGAGCCGGGGCTGTTCCTGCCTCGGCGGTCAGATCGTTGGACAAGGCTGCAGCCGACGGGATTTAAATGTCATACTCATTTGCCGCCGGTCAAGGCAGCGCGACCCTGAGAATCAGGCTTGTGGTAGGTGCAGGTCTTACTCAGCAGGAGGGGGTCTGCAGTCGCATTGGGACAGATAGGAGAGTGTATGGCAACGGTGGAGGGGCTAATACCTCCTGTCCTGTATGGAGAGAGATGGACTCAGCAGGAAATTGACTCAACATATTGGCGAGGCCAGCAGAGCTGCGTGGAACAAAAGGCTCCAGCTTGCATTGTAGATTACAGCTGGTGAGGAGGGGGCACTTGTCCTCAACTGTATCTGAGGGGATGTTACAATGCAGCTGTATGTGCCAACCAGTAGTACATCTGCTCAAGTACTGCTAGTTTTTACTTCTACTACTTCTAGTAGACAAACTACAACATTAAAATACTGTTTATTATTAAAATATTGTTTAATAATGTCTAATGTCAAATCTTTTGTCTGATTGTTTTGTATGTGTTGATACTTTTAGCCAAGTAAAGGATCTGAATACTGCAAACACACAATATGGACAAGTCACTAAATATGCATAGTACATATGTGCTGCTTGTGAATCACTCGGACACACAAGAAATTACTTTGTTTGAGTTTCGATAACCTTTATTCCCACCTGTCTAGATCGTTTGGCTGTATGAGAGCGAAAAGCACAACTTTTGTTTTGAGTTCACGGCGTGCGCAGACGTACCAGATGAAAGAAACACTCGCTGCTGCTGATTCGCGGTCTCACGAGGCGTTACGAAATGTTCGGCTTTCTCTGTAAGTTTGTTTTGGTAGTGAGGCAGGTGGCACTGCATAGGTTATAGGACTTCATGAATGAGTGAACACATTATCAATAAGAAAAAGTGCTGAAATATTTAGTCAAGACAGACTTCTACCTGCAGGGAGGTTCTCATCTCCTACTTCGTGAGGTACTCTTAGACTTTTTGGAGTGTGAGCTTGTCACTGGGAAAGTAAAAGTACGTCAAGATACCATTCCCTGTGTTTGTGCCTTCAAAAGTAGCACAAGCACTTTAAACAAATCACATCATATTGGTCAATACTGAGAAAATCAGCTTTCTGCCTGCGCCTCATGTAGCTGGAAAGAGATGGTGAATTGACACCAACCAGAAAAAGCAGCTAATTCTGTAATAAGGCACTGATTCCTTTTAGGTTTGAAGGCTTACAAATCTATGGATGTTCTCACCGGCAGGAGAAAGTAGTAGTATAGTCCGTACCTGTGTGATGTGCGGTGGCGTCTGCCCGGGTGACTGTGCTGATGATGTGGAGGTCCTGGAACAGAGCTACGCCTCCTGGCCCTCCGAGGTCGGAGGCCGGCCGGTTGAGTCTCTCCACTCCGGTGATGGTTATCCTGGGCTCACTGGGCTGCAACACCATCACCACCGCATCGATGTCTGGGATGGTGATACAAGTGTCTTCACCAAAACACCTGGACATAAAGGGGCGAAGAGTGAGACGAGACAAGCTGACACTGCTGGCAGTGGTCTGCTGTTTGTTTTTTGCTGTTGGCAGCTTCATATTTAGCACACAGAAATGAGAGCGGTATCAATCTTCTTATCGGACTCTCAGCCAAAAAGCGAATGAGTGTATTTCCCTAAATGTCGAACTGCCCCTTAAATCTTAAATCTTAAGACCTTTCTTGTGATCTTCAAGCCTTACTGGGAAGGAAGTGTTTGAATGTATTAATAGAAGCAGGCATGTATTACAGATATTCTTCTCAAAAGTAGGACTATAATTACTTTTACTTTTTCTCTAGGAGAAGTAATTAGTGGTTAATATCCTTCCCATTTCTCATATTGGTAATTAGCAGCTGTGTCCTCTTTTTAAGAACCTGAATAATGTTTTGTTCTCCTGCGGATGTGTGTGTGAGAGTGTTAGTCTTCTTAAACTGGGTAAAAGGTTTTTTCACTGGTGACTAGTATTACCTCCTGTTCAGCGAGGAGGCCACATGTATAAGGAGGATCCAGGTGATGCACAGCACCAAAGGGTGAACGAGGGCACAGAGGAGCACTTCATGACATTTTACGAGACAGCTCTGTCCCTAACCCAAGCTGCTGTATACCTATTCAGCATCAGAATGTAAAACCATGCAACATTACAACAGCTAATAAAGCTTATCAATACCAACAGAAGCTCTTAGCTGCACTAAAAGCTGTTAAATCCACATCCAGACCACAGCGCTCGGCAGTTATTCAGGGGGTAAAACGCTCTGTCAGTGCTCAGGCAGCAGACACAGACCTGCAGCAGTGCGACTGCTGTGTTTTCATACATGCGTGTCTGCCTCCCTGCCTGCCTGTCAGCGTGTGATAGCATGTGTTCAAATGCGCAGCGTCCACTGGCAGCCTTTAATGGGCAGACCCACATCGGCTCTCTAGGATTTGAGCTAGCTAGCTGAGAGCTTGCATCAAAGCCACACAGAGGAGAGTAGACGCACTCAGATCGGTCCTGTTCACACGTCTGATTACACATCAGTCACATTGAAAACAAAAGACATTAAAATGAAGAAAGGGGGGGGGGGGGGGGGGCTATTGAGGGTACTGATGGTGGTGGAGGGGGCGATGAAGAAGTCAAAGCTGAACAAGCAACCATATTTTTGTTTTTACTTTTCACCGAAGGCCTTTCAAGCACACAAACATCTGTCAGTGGGAGGGACATCAATGCTTTGTGTCCCTGCAGCCAGAGACAGGAAGAAATCTAAACAAGCCTGCTTCCTGCATCTGAAACCTGGGCTAGGAGATTGCAGCTGTTGTGCATCCCGTGTTTTCCCACCTACGTTCTGATGTAAACTATGCTGTAGCGCATAAATCCATATGATGAATTGCCATATGTCTCTAGCTGGGTCGTTTGTTTTAGAAAAACAAAAAGGGAACGGCAGTAATAATGGGGCACATTTGGCTGAATGTCAAAGAAGAATGTTTGGCTCATTCACCCGTCTCTGTACAACAGTAGTTTTTTTTTCTATAGTAAATTGAGATTTCGGACACTTATGAATCATCGTCATCTTGTGTCATCACTGAAGTGTAGAGTCGCACAAATGGCAGAAAGTTGTGTACATGCACAAACGAGAAGTTGAGTAAGGGTGAATAAAGTTGAAATATCATTAAATGATTATATGTATATATGTATAAATATTACAAGATCAGTTCCCTCAGGGGCACTGAAACGCCCAGAAACGACCCTGGTACTGTAAAACTGACAAGCACATCTCTTAGTTTTACTATCTTTAGGTCTTCACATGGAACAAACGTCTTGAAAGACCATGGAAGTGCTTTTGGTATAGTTCTACATTCAGGAGGCTCACTTACTGGCTTTGACTGAGAGGAAATTCGCATTTAGTTTCTTGAAATATTTTTTTTAAAAATCCCTGAAACTTCGCCTGACAGCTGGGACTAACTATTGTCTTTAATCCTCTGCAGTCAGTTGTCTGAAGCCACGGTCTGAGACCAAAACAGGTTTGGGGGCATCGTGTAATCTCTCCTTTTCTTTCCCTGTGGCCACGGCCGGCGCTGTGTGTGGCTGTTTGCTGTTCGGGCACTAAGCCATTGTTGTGAGCGGAGGGAGAAACTGAAGCTCAGTGATGCAGAGAGACGGCTGCTGCGTGGGCCTGCTGAGCGGCAAAAAAAGACAAAAAAAACAAACAAACCTGGAGCCAGTCCAACTTAATTATAAAGAAATATGACGAGGGAGCCTAAAAGGGCTGTTCCAAAGATTAGCGTTAGTTACTTTTATTTTCTCAGTGCCTGCAGTAATTGCAGTTATTAGTCGTCAGCACGGAACTAATTGAATTGCATTTGGAGGAATTAATTAACATCTCTGTTTATTTGTGAGGAGTGATACTGTCCGTGGCAGTCTGGGGGGGAGTTTTTTTTCGACATTTTGCTGACGTGTTATAGAGGGAGGCCATTTTTCAGGCTCTCAGTGTAACTAACTCAGTTGAAGAGAATCTCTTCTGCTAGTGCGAGTTCTGATTGAAGTGCTAAAACAACAAATTGGAAGTTAAATCACCCGTGTTATCAACGAGACTCTACACACGCATTTGCTGCTATAAAGAGAAGTTGCAGACTAGTCACAGACACACTGTGGCTAACACACACAGGCATGGCAGCAGGAAGTCCTGTATGTTTTCTACCTACTCAGTAGAGGTGCAACTCATAGGTCTCACTTTAAACTGTCTTTTTCAAAGCTGTGGAGTATAAATATAACACAGAAAAGTGTGATTTTAAATTGAAAACCATACTGAATCTCAAAATGTGTCATCTGCACACTTGCATATAATGGATGGGATGAGAATCCTTAAATACTCAACTGCTCTCTCTGACTGAAAACATTTACAGTTAATCACACATTTTACTTCAGCGTAAAACCACTCTCCGTGAGAAAAATGAAATAAGTTTTGTTCCAAAGAAGAAAGTGGGGTCCAGGGGAGCCCACAGGGGTTGTGTTGTTAAGATTAGAGCTGTTTGCTTAATTATTTTCCCGATGCCTGCAGCAATTGTAGTTATCAGGCGTCAGCAAGAAGCAAGTTTAGTTGCAGCGTCAGGAAATATTTAACATCTGTTTATTTGTGAGAAGCGGTACTGTCTGTAGGAGGACGTGTTACGGCAGGAGGCCACGTTCCAGGATCTCTGCGTAACTCACGCAAATGTTTCCACCGGTGTCTGTTCTGGATGAGAGTATTAAAAAAAATGGAAGGAAGCTAAAATACACCTCATGGATGGGTCTCAACACGTGTATTTGAATGGACACCCTCTCACACACTAGCCACACATATCCACAAGTAGTGTTTGACGCCGTTTCCATCCATTATACACACACTCGTGCATGCACACAGCTATCAGGCCAGTCAGCAGTCTGCAAGAAAAACTCAATCTAAACAACATTTAGCGATGACGCAAGCTTAGCCGTCATTAGCATAATGTATTCCTTGATAATCACTGTGCCTCGAGCAACAATGACTCCGCTTCATCACATGCAGCCTCTGCAGCGCACACACCAACACGCAAACACACACACACACACACACACACACTTGTGCTGTGTTAGTTGAAGCTCTCGGGCCCACGGCCGTGCATCGAACCCAACAGGAGGGCGGAGAGTGAACCCCCAGGGCGGTGCTGCAGGGGTCTACATATATTTAAAACAATCATGAATTTTAATGGTAACCCGCCGAGGGAGGCTGTTTTACCAGCCAGCCTCTCTCTCTCTTTTTATATCTCTCTTTCTCTCATTCCTCTGGCAAAACCCAGGCAGAATTATTAATACATGACATGAAAATGTAAAAACCGGCCCCCGGTGGCGACAGAGAACAGAAAATGGTGTATTAAAGGAAAGGGAAAATGACAGCAGAGGAAAGGAGAAACAGAGAGAGAGAGAGCAGTGAGAGGAGGAGGGGCTGGCATCAATGTCTGAGGAGGGAATTATGTATCAGTCAGGCTGTGATATCTGCTGTGTTGTCTTAGCGCTAAACAGAAGCGTCAAGGTGGGTTAACGCGCCTCACATCTGAGAGAGGAGCTACAGAGAAACTGAGACATTCGGAGAAGACTAAAGGAAACAAATGCAGATAGAAAGTTTAAAAAGACAACTGTGACAACAAGAGGAGGGAAGGAAGAAGAGAACTGTACGTACTGGACGACAGTGGAGATGTGCAGACGTCGGATGCCCGGTGTGGGAAACTGGCGAGAGTTTATGTAGGAAACTTTCCTCACGGCGGCGTTCATGTTTTCCAAGTCCTCTCCCTCCATTACCAAGATAGACTGGGCCGGGTTAAAGTGGAACTATGAGAGAGAAAACTGATGTTAGATGGAGAGAGATGATAAAATGTAGAAACAGAGCAGGTGAAGATACACTCGGTGGCCAGTTTATTAGCTACACCTAGCTAAAACGAATCTAATATACATTCATTATTTTGTCCACCCTATTTATCTCACTGAGGGCAGGCTAAATAACAGGAACACCTCTCTGTATAACGCAACACAGTTCAACAGCACCGAAATCTGCATCCTCCAAAATGATCATACAGTTGAATCAGCACCTCTCTGAAACAGCTTTTTATACCCTTCATGAAGGGAAGATTTATTGCAGGACTGTTGCAGTATTAGACTCCATTAGTTTTAGCTAGGTGTACCTAATAAACTGGCAACTGAGTGCAAGTCCAATATTCACTCTCTTTTAGTCCCGTTTTCATCTCCGCTAACTCTTGAGGGAAAAATCTGGCTCTTTAGCCGCTAAATGCTCCACTGCGTTTACCGGCGAGTCGTTAACTGTGTCTGTCTGCTGTCTGCTGCTGGACAGGGTAGCGTACAGTGTTTTGTGACGATACCAAAACAGGAAAGTTGCAGGCCATAAAACCAAAACAATGAGCTGAAAGAGGCTAGACTGCTTTGTAGAGCTCTGGAAACTCATCCATTGTTATGTTAATATAAAAATATGAAGGCCCTTGAAATGTGATTTAGAGGTGCATACAATTAAATTAAACAAAAAACAGTTGACATGGAAAGTCTGGAGCTTTTCAGGGCTCGGGGCAGTTGGATGTTTTGCCCTCTAAGTCCTTTAAACTGCCATCTGTTATCTTGACCTGGTGGCCAAAGTGTGATGCAGCTTTATTGTAGCTTTAACGCCTGCATTTCACATCCACATGAGGTAAAGACATAAGGATTTATTCATCTTGGTTGTGTTAGTGTAATCAGTTAAAATGTCCGTACCATCCCAAAGCATGCAGTAGTGACTGTAAATTGTCCTACCTTACAGGCAGCCATTGATTTCTATTCATTTCGTTACACAGTAGTACGAACATCAGCTCGTGGAGACTTGAAACTTGCCTGGATTTAGGTTATCCATCAAAGTGAATGTCATGTTTGTACTGCATTACCATGCAACAGCAATGTCACTTTGACTAAAAAAAAAAGTTCACTGTGATGGATCACCTTTTTTAAGGTAGTCTCATGCATTCGTATATGGATTTTCATACTGCGCAGAAATCAATGGAAACCAGTGGCTGCCAGGACAGGAAGAAAACAGTAGCATAAAAGTGAGAGGAATATGTATGTGCCTTTTAGTAAATAGCCTAAAACATGAAGACAACACTGGTGTGGCCTTATAAGTCAAGGGGCAGGGAAAAGTACAGTTTGACAGAGGTGTCTGTTCTCCTGCAGGGTTTGATGGTAGGTATTTGAGGCCCTTCTTCCTTTAAAGAGGGTTTAGTGGTCTCCTGCTAGAAGTGCACTTTCTTAAAACTGGCTCTCAGCAGCAGGGTGACAATGCTTCAGCACTCCATGGGGCTCTCCATGCCCTCCCTCTCCTCTGTCATTTTCCCCTTCACACCTTCCCTTCTCTTGCTGTCTCCTCTCATCTTGTGTTCTCTGTCACTATACTTGCTGTCTATCTGCCTCCCCCTCCCTCCGTCTCTCCTTCCCTCCCTGTTATTCTCCTCTGATTGTGCTGTGCCAGCCCTCCACCTGCTTGGCTAAATGCTGTCCTTAAGCCTCCCGTGGACGAGCGTGCGGGGTAAGAAGAAAATGAAATAGCTCTCAAAAGATAAACTACGCTGGCCCTAGAGAGAGGTTGTCCTCCTCTCCTCTTCTTTCCTCATCACACCCTGTCTTCTCAAAAGGCTGGCAACGATCTCTGTGCTGCACCACAGCACAAGGAGCTCGATGGAAAGAGCAGCAGGAGAGACGGAGAGAAGACAGAAAAGGAGTTAAGGGAGCTGAGGGACGGTGGGTGGGTTGGTGGGCGGCTTTGAGTCTACACAAACCCCTATCCATCTTGTCTGCCCTCTATCTTCCACAGTGCAGGGAGATGGATTAGCTGCGGTGGTGAAATGGGGGGGGGGGGGTTGCTGAGGAGTTTTGAGACAGCCAACTCGTGATTTAGCTGTAGTGATTTAAAGAAGCAGAGTTTTTGTATCAACTGGGATCAGAATGTGTGTTTTTGTGGGTGTGTGTTTGCACCAGATGAGAATGTGTGTTGAAAGAATACTTAGAAAAGTCAGGACGGTTGTTAGAAAACCAACTTTCGCTGCTACGAGGAACTGAATGTAGAGATTTCTTTTTATGTGATCTGCATCGTTTTGACCTAGATTTGTCAGATGGCTTACACCTGAATCGACTATTTAGGTTTACTGAAGTCCGGCTTGTCACTGCAAGTCCAGTCTAAGTCTCCTTTCTGGAGCGCCCCTGTATTTCTGTGTGTCAGTGTATGAATACCTTTATGCTCTTATCCAGACTCTCCAGGGAGTTGATGTCCAGTCCCTCTTTGCAGGCTTGCAGACAGGAAATGACTTTCTGACTCTCAATCTTCCCCGGTCGGATGGTCAGTCCAGATAGGCTGCCCCGGAAGTACTGAGTGAACCGAGGCTTGGTCACTTCCCCACCTACACGCACATACAGTAAAATAGTTCATAAAATGCATTTGATTTGCCGTTTTTTGCACCTAATGTAAACAAATGCAGTGCTATCTCTACATATTAAAACTGTGGGTGAGAGTTAATCTACAGTAATCACCATGGTGTCGTGTTTGTCTCTACTGGTATGTGGCACATAGAAGCCCCTTACACATTACAAGATCATTTAACTAACAGTGACCTGACTCTTTAATTATGAGTCCTGATGACCAAATTATGGCTATAGTTGGCCTTAAGATGCATGTTTCCTGCCTCCATTCTGTGACTAAGCGACAGGGTGCCGCTGTAAAAGTGCAAGTGTTACTCAACCAGCCCATCCAGGCTAAATAAAGGTAAGAAAAAAGTCAACACATTTAAAATATGTCCTCTGAACTCCGTAAAGGCCAATACCAGAAAGAGGAGTCTCCACACCACTCATTAGCTGAAAGGGCACGAGCTCTGGGTATCAAACCTTCACCTTTCCAATTCCTTTCCTTCCTTTTATTTATTTCCTCACTTCCTCGTCCCTTCTCTCTGCTTTTCTCCAATTTTGGCAGTAATCCACCAAAGCACTAAAGGTATAGAACAGTCCCTTCATCTAATAACGTTTCATACATCAAATGTTCATAGATCAAAAACATTTGGAGGATGAATTGAAGCACTGACTGATGGCCAAAGATATGGCTGAGGTCCATAACGAGAAACTGTTTTTCTATCCCTCCATCAATTTATCTGCCTGGCCTCTCAGCACACTTCTGTGACACTCTGTGCCCTCGTACACCTGCTCCCAAGTGACTGTCGGAGGCAGGCAGCGAACAGACGACTGTTTTCACACTTATTTTTCACCGTTGGGAATATGGGTACAGCAGTCATTATCTAAAAGCCAACAATTTAGCATGGAAAGGAGAGTAGCAGCACTCGAAAACTCAGATGTCTCAGATGTATTCTCCATAGGCTGCTAAATCAGCTGCGATGGAAGGGCGCCTTTCTTGACCTTTCTACCTGCCTTGAGTACGATCTCTATTTGGAAAATGCAACAGTAGGTCCTTGTTGTGCATTGAGCGGCCTCCCAGACATATCAGATTTTATTAGGCCAAGTATCCCTTTACTGCCTAGCAACTTGGACTGGCAGAACACGTGCATATGAGGAACAGGCTGTAAGACATTATTCTACCTCCAAAGACTCCCTGAACAACTTACATCTTGTTCCCACCTAATCGCTCTAATGGAAACAGTCTGGTTTAGTTCTTCTGGTGGATCTGTGGCCAGACTGTGTTCACAAGGTTCAAAATGGTCAGCAAACCTATCCAATAATATTCTTAATACAAGGTAGACTCCATCAGATGACAGACATATGGTCATATTGTGAAGATGTGGCAGGTAGGTATCTAGCCAGGGCACATCTTGAAGGGTCGTAGGCTATCTATGCACCAGACCTCCTCTTACAACTTTGATAATAGCGCCTTTCCCGCAAAACCTTTAGACCTTTATGAGGGTAAACCTTCAAGCATTAACATTGGTGCTTATTCCAGACGGAGGCATTGATATCCAAGGAGGCGGACAAGGCCTGATGGAGACTTTCAGTGTCCAGCGTTCTGCTGGATTAGATGCTTGGCTTCCAATCCACCTAGTGTCATCCATTTTGGTGGCTATTGGAAGAGATAAATTCAGTCTTTGAACCAGGTAATCCAGTTGGTGACTGAAGAAGTGCTCTGTAATATTTTAGAGTAACTGGAGCTGGGGAAATCCTCAATTCAAAATCCCTTGGCTACACTTCATCAGATATTGCCAAGCTTGATCCAGATACCCCTAATTCCCTGCTGGTGGTGCAGGCACATGTATCAAAGTCTGGAAAGGGTCTGAAAAGCTCAGTGCAGTGCAGGTGGAGATGCTGCTCACCACCACTGGAAATACCTTCCTGGTGTAAAACAAATGCAAGAAATGGACCGCAGCAGCTGCAGACATTCAAGTTAGAACCATCCCTTCGATTGCTAACCTGCAGCTACATTGTGCGCTATGGCCTGTTGGAGAGAGCTCCCTTATTGCATCTGCAGTCCTACTGGTTGTCTGATCTACCCAGTAGACC
The DNA here is from genome assembly GCF_043641665.1 of Enoplosus armatus. Lineage (NCBI taxonomy): Eukaryota > Metazoa > Chordata > Actinopteri > Centrarchiformes > Enoplosidae > Enoplosus > Enoplosus armatus. The sequence goes on along the minus strand of NC_092184.1, from coordinate 24,099,938 downwards.
ATGTTAACCCACTGGTTTGTCATCTGCCTGCCTGCCCTCTCAGGCGAGACGCTGATGAAGCCTTTTTCTTGACTGGGCAGATGGAAATATGGGGGCAGCTATAAAAACTCTCACACCTGAACTCCCATACCTTTGCCTTTCTGTCATCACTCTCTTTCAAGCCATCAAGGACAGAACTAAATTGCCTTTTTAGTTGCTTTTTAGCCAAGTGTTAGGAACGGCTTAATTAGCATGTCTGGCTACCTTACCTACAGTATTACCTTAGCTTTACTTCTAAGGCCAAAAGTTAGCATATCAGTAACTAACTACATTAGTTTGTGGGGTTAGGTTACATAAAAAAAGCCCCGTACTTGACCAGCACATCCCATGTTTAGTGTAGTATACTGGGACTAACTATCTATAATCAAGATCAGGTCATTTCTGTCATCTGCAGATCTGGGAAAGGACTGAAACTTATAAAAAAAACACTGCTGCCAGGCTTTTAACATCACACCAATCCATGCTGCCCTTCACTGGTCACCTGTGAGTTTTAGATTTGATTTGACTAAGATATTGCTTGTTGAATGGTCAGTCTCCCGCCTGTATCTGCAACCGGCTGTGAAACCCCCTGCTTGGCAAACTCAGCTCTCTCTTTTAAATCCCCCCTCCATCTTTTTCTTAACTGATGGTTTTGTTGTAATTATTCAAATTATTTTATCTTGTTTCATACCTTATGTTTTGGATTTTATTTACTTTTATTATTTGTTTTCGGTGTAAGGCACTTTGTAAACTTTGTTTTGAAAGGTGAATATAAATAAGTTATTATTATTTTCTACCCTGTAGAAGAAGAATGCTGTTTTTCTATTTCTGTTTCTTCTACATGGATAATCAACTGGTGAGAATGCCAACTTTTTGCCTGGAAAATACAGCTTTCGCCTCAGTCATGTATGTAGCCGTAAATATCTAAGACTTCTTTTACAGGATTCTTGTTTTAAAATGAGTCGGCAGGAAACATGAAAAAGTCATCTGGAGACGGCATATATCAGTCAGTGCGTGTATTCACGCTTCTTTGTGTGGTATTCCTTCTTTGATCTTACTTGTCAGCAGTGTCCTTCACTGGCATGTTGGTTATCCAACTCTTGTTTCAGTTCAGAGCAACAACAGCTGCTTTGCATATTTAAAGCCATCGCCTGCTTAAGTGCCTGCTGAAGCCCTGCCAGCTACCAGGGGAGAACAGTCTATCTTATAAAACCACAAGACCACGTTTGGATTCACGTATACCAAACCCATTCTTTCCTCTTTCTTTATGCTTCACCTGCTCTCCCTCCTTAACTCAGTTACTATTTTCTTCCCTTTTTCACTTGATCCACTCCGTCCCACCCTGGCAGATGTTATCACTTCAGGCCGTGGCCAGAGAACCCATTAAGGGTCCCAGACAGAGGGTAAAAAAAGAGACGCAGAGGAGAGGGGATTACCGAGACGCCGCAGAGCGGGAATGATATGGGCGATAAAGCCGCTGATCATTCCACTTCACGGAGGCTGGTTTTTTTTCACGTGGTCTCAGCTCTCTTTGCCTGGTCCCTCCTTGCTCTATAGATCTTCACTCTCCTCTTTACTCAGCTTTATTTGTGTCATTTCCAAAAGAGCAACAGACGAGACTGGGGAGTCATGGGTGAGCTGGAAATAGGATCATTACTTAAGTGTAAGTGTGAGAGTCTCTCACTTAATGTGTGATTTATTGCACATACCTGTATCAGCGCCTGTGTGCCTGTATTTATTCTTTATACTGTATATACACAGATATTTACATTTGAATTTGCGCACGTCGTCAGTACTTCTACCTGCATGTTTGCGGCTGCGATGATGGAAACCAGGGAGGCAGAGCGGCAGTTTGTGATTACACAGTCGAGGAAGAAGAGGAGTGTGTTGCTCTTGCTTGCCTGACTGTTCCACACTTGACCATGAACGCACTCTGCCAGGTCAGAGGGTAAATATAGGCTGACTGTGGGAAAACCGCATGGCCAGCACTTACTCTCAGAGGTGAAGGAGGAAGGATGGGTGGGGGTGGGGTGGGAGGGGGGCAACCCTTCTATTAAATAGAAGAGAATGAGAATTTACAAATGCTCACTTTACAGCTGTATAATTCACTGCTTTGTTGTTGCAGGGAGTCACACTAACAAGTACATCTCATGCATGTTGATGAGCAATGCAATCAAGCTGTTCACCGGTCGTGTTGACAGTGTTGACATTAAGTATATCACCTCTAAAGATCAGGAGGTCCCTTCCTCAAAAGTTCATGGATAGCAGATGGATTTAATTGTAGTTTAGCTAATAATATATGCTAAAACACACATCTACCCTCACACAGACTGCAGGATTTCACACCAAAAACAACATTTGGAAGCCACTTGGTTGTTTAGTCCGCACCAGAGTTTGATTGACAGCTATGACACCAGCCTAAACGAACCAAACCGAATGGTCAAATGAAAAAGAGTACGTTTGAACTGAATCTGACTTATCAAAACTGGTTCATGTGTGTTAGCAGCCTCGAATGGCAGTTTGAGGCAGGTTTTATTACAGATTTTACAGACTGAAACCCTAAAACCTTGCCACGCCACACTAGAATGGTTTCTCTGAATAAATATCTGAAAAATGATAATTCTAAATTATATGAATCTGCTGTGGTCAGGTCAGAATTTATTTCATTAGACAATGCTGATTGACCAGTTAAACGTTATGAACCATGAAATGATATCATGAAATTTAATTAAATGTTGCAAAATGTCACTTTTGCCTGCAGACACGCTGTTTTGAGCTGACAAATCTTTTTTATTTACTCTAAATCCACGACTGCTTTTCTGCAAAAACGTATTCAGAGCGGAGGCTTCAGGAGCCAGTTAGACAAAAAATAAGATCATCTTTGCAACACGTCTGCAATCAACAAGCCGGACACTTAAAGCTCAGTGCTCTGAAAAGGTAATCTACTGTGGCTTTTGTTAAGATTTCGGTATCACCTTAACAACTCTTTACTGAGGCTTAAGTCCACGACTAGAATAGCAGAAATAGTCTCTGAACTCCCTTTTCTCTTTGCCCCTTTTAATCCTCCTAAAGACTTGAAGTGTTCAATGAAAGAAATGGGAGAGGAGGAGGAGGAGGAGGAGGAGGAGGAGTGAGAAGTCACCGCCGCAGATGAAAGCGACACGAGATGACCGGCTCCTGCTCCCGCACAAAAAGATATCTTGACTTTTCATCTGGGGCTAAGCATCACTGAGCAGTCTCAGATCAAATCAATGGTATGCTGTTCTATGTGAAAAAGTGCCCTTTCTTCTACCATTGTGCAATTAGTGGCAGCTATCGGTTTAGAGCGCAGTTTAAGTGTACGCCCTCATTCAGCCTGGTTCAATTGTTCGTCAAAGGCACAGTGAGTGCTCCTCTTAATAACATTGTTCATTCAAGGCGATAGAGTCCCTCAGTATTAACACTTACATATTATCAATTTTCTTGAACTTGCTCGCATATAGAAGCTATATTCAACTGGCAGAACACCCAGTATGCCTCACTTTACTGTGTCTTTTGTCGTTGGGCTTTTCTTTGCTGAATGAACACCATCGTCGCCACCTCTATGGCCACTGGCATCATCATCATCATCATCATCAGCACTCAGCTCTGCCCCACTCACCTTGCCAGCAGGCACCGACTGTGAGCTGCACATCAATCTGTGAGGGGTGGATGGGCCAGTCGTCAGTCACCAGGTAGGGGTCGTAGGTCACTCCGTCCACGTAGAGCGTCACCACCGGGAACTCCACATTGATGACGTAGTAATGCCACTCCTTGTCACAGATCTGTCAGAGAGGCAAAAAAAGAGAGTGTGTCATAAAAGGATATGTGGCCCTCAGCTCTTTTAAAAAAAGTCTTGAGTTAGGTTGGAAGATTGATACCGCTCTCAGGTCTAAATGCTAAATATGAAGCTACAGCTAGCAGTCAGTTAGCCTAGCTTAGCATAAAGAGTGGGACAGGGACAAACAGCCAGCCTGGCTCTGTCTTTGTCAGGCAACCCAGCAGAGATCCCTGGAAGTTACTGCGTCTGGGCAAAATTCAGCCCGAAATATAACCCTTGGTTACACCACAGATTGTAATTTTTCAGACTTTGTTAATTAGTGAGCTTTACAGGTGCTCATTCTTTACTCTTTTTTACTGTTCACACGTATGTTTTTCCTGGCGATGACGCCCTCAGTCTTTGCTCTTTAGGCAAACCATTGGTAGTAATGGAAGATATACAGTATATATATATATTCTAACTTACCTAGAAATCAAGAAATTGAGTAAATCAAATGTCTTGTCCTCTTTATGCCAATGATGGGAGTCTATGGTGCAGTATGTTGTCTCAGTAAGGAAGGACGTGTTTTTCTATTACAGTGATTTATTAAAAACAGCTGCATTTTATACATTAATTCTCGGCTTGTGAATTTTTAAAAATGGCATGATTTCCTCTGTGTTTAACGCTCACAGAAATGCATTAGTACATTACCTGTATAACCTCTCCTGAAAAATGCTTGAGTGAGCCACTCTTCAGCATGCTTGACCATTTGCCCTGCCTTGCTTTGCATTTTAATTGATTGCACAAGCCCACTCGTGGCTGTCTGTCTCTGAGTACATCTGTCTCTCCGTGCTCTTCCTCTGCTCTAGGCTGTGCTTTCCCTCAGCAGTGCCATCACTCATTGGGCCGTGCTTCACCTCATCCTTGATATAACCCGGGACAGCCTTTGAACACTTAGCCTTGGGTAACCTCCCTCTCTAATGAAGAGCGCTCTGCAGCCTGCTCATTAACACTGTGCGAGCGCAGCAGATGGGAGTTCTAATCAATCCGCTTCATTTTTGCTGCTATTGAGGCGCGAGATTCAACATCTGGCCTATTGGTGATCATTCTGCACAGCTGCTTAACACATATGCAGCATGTCGATGTGCTGAGTCGGTGCTTAGAATCAATGGGGGATAATCTGATTGTGGATTTGATGGTGCTGCAGATGCAATTGATACTGATGGGATTGACTTTGATTAGCTAGTTCAGATGTTAGGGCATGCATAAAAACAAGGTAGCCTCGCACCTGCAGTCTCTATGCATTGTGTATGCAAGTTGTCTAGATATGATTCCTGTACGTCTCCTGGCTTGTGCTCGTAATCTTTACTGTGTCTGTCGCATTATCAGCTGGACCGCTTGGATTTCTCATTACTCAGTGTGACAAGTGTAAAACAAGTTACGTTAAATTCGCATGCACACACACTAATACCTCTGACATTTACACATGCACACACTCCCATGCTCTACTGCTTCATCCCCGTTTCCGCTGTTCAGTATTTCAAAGAGAACTCGGGGCCCATATGGGATCTGAGTGCCTATTGGGTGACTTCCTCTTGCGAGCTTCAAAGGGGTGATGCCGAGGCGCTCTTGCCCACGAGGAGGCTGCCTCTGCTGGGTTGGGATGTCAGTTGGAGATCTCTCTCAGGGATAGTAAGGGGAAGGAGGGGGAGAATTATGTAGCCACGCATTTCCATACTACTTTGTAAAGCAGAGGAAGAGCTTGTGACTAGGTAAGACTGAATTTGAAGAGCAATGTGGATTCTTATTGTTAAGCTAAGAAGATATTCTTAGTGTTAAGCAACTGGGAATATCTAAGCTGTCATTGATGTCTTGCTGTTCTTGATATCTACACCCTCTGGAGGAGACCTGATATTGACAAAGTAATACGTAGCTAAATTCTAGTATGTTGAACTGGGCCTGCAAGCTGAGTCTGAGATGTCCTCAAATGGCCCCTACAGAGAGGAATTACTTTGATTTAGGTAGCAACAAGGCTTAACTATCACCATCAGGCCAAACCTTGCCAAACCTGACACCCTACTGACTTTTATCTTGTCTGCACAAGCTAAAATGGCCGTCTGTGCATGTTATAGATTATGCAGTCAAGATAAAAAATATAATCTTTCAGGACTAAGGGGGCTCCATATTATCTTTTTATATGTATGAGATATTAGATCTATTTTGTGCACACAAGATACAGATCTTGTGGGCACAAGATCAATATCTTGTGCCCACAAGATAAAATAAATATCCAGTCCAGCTTTGAAAGAAAACCCAAAGATTATGAAGAGCTTCCCTCCCAGTGAAATGATAGAAAATTGTCAGACTACAATGAAATATAGTCAAGTTGACGGAGATGGCACAAAAGTTCGGCATCTTGTCAGAGAAATGATTAGAGCTTGAGAGAACAGGTGCACTGCTATGCATGGGAAGACACCAGCTGGACACAGATGGAGAAACTTTGTCGTGTGTGTGTGTGTGTGTGTGTGTTGGGGGTGGAATCAGTGTCCATCACAAAACCTCAAGAGTGGAAATAACTCAGAGAACCATCCACTATTGCACAAGCTCAAAGCAATACATTGCTGAGCCAAGTGTGTGTGTACATTGTGTATATTGTAGGGGTGTGTATATGTGTACGCAAGGATACGCCACTTGTGATACCACCTACCCACAAACAGTCATGCATACATGAATGCGCAGACATCAATCCAGCACCATTAAGTGTCAACTGCAAAAACTTCAAAGTCAAAGTTTAGGGAGAGCAGCTCAGGCTTTCCTTGCTTATGAAAGCAAAGCAAAAAGTTTTGTATTCCCCAATCCCTCTACTTTCCTGTGTCTCTGCCTGATGCAAATTGACAGACGGAAGGAATGAATGAAATAAATAACCACACAAACAAAGGAGAGGGAGGACGTAAAACAACCAGAGGACAAAGGGAAAAAAAAGTGAAAGAGAGAGAGTACGGAAACATCACACATCAAAGATCCTTCATCATCTCTTGGGGCACTCGATGGCGAGAAGAAAACAAAATTGCTATCTGCCCGCCTCTATCTCACGCTCTTTTTCTCTCTGCAGTTTATTTGGTGTCTTTTCTTCTTTGCCTGTCTCTCTATTAGAACTTGACTGTGGGAGTTGTTGCCTCAAGTTCTTTGGAGTTGAAAGTCTTTAAGAGATCTGTCACCCAACCCAACCTTCTAACTTCAAACAGGAGATGGAGGAACGAGATAGAAAAGGTAGAAGAATGAGTTGATCTGAGATCGGAAGGTGGCAGAGACATGACAGTGAGTGAAAGAGGGAGGGTGGAGATGAAAGGTAGAGAGGGAGGAAAAGAGAGGCTAGAGGAAAATAAATGATTTAAGAAAAGACTTCAAGAAGAAAGAGGGAAAGGAAAAGTTGGGAAGACTTAAAGCTGTAACCTTTATTACACTGAAAGATGTGCTTACAACTCAGGAAACAGCAACAATGGAGGAAAGCAGTAAATCAATAAAGAAATAGTTTGACATAGTTAAAAAAACAAATACACGTATTTGCTTTCTTGCCAAGCATTAGATGAGAAGATTGATACCACTCTCATATCATACGGTAAATACAAAGCTAGAACCAGGAATTGGTTAGCTTAGCTTAGCATAGTGACTGGGAGCAGGGGGAAGCAGCTAGCCTGGCTCTGTCCAAAGGTAAAAAAAAAAACCCTTGCCTGCTCATCCCACCCCTATAAAACATATGTTTAAACAAACAAAACGCGTTAATTAGTGTGCTTTAGTGGTGCTCACTCTGGCTAGCTGTTGCTATGCTAATCTAAGCAAACCATCTCCTGCTCCCAGCTTCATATTAAGCGCACAGACATGGTAGTGCTATTAATCTTCTCATCATCACTCTTGGCAAGAAAAAGAAGAAAACTTCTGTTGTGTTAACATGCTTAACTGTTAGATAATGGTGAACATGGTCACATCTAGAAAGGCTGTAGACTCATAGAGTTGTTTATTTACAGCACATCGGTCACAAAGGGTAGAAAGCATGAGAGCATGCCAAGATAAACATCCAAAAGGTCCTTCGGGAATCAGTTAAATATTTCATCTATATCCAGGTTAAGAAGATTGTGAGCTAGCCTCTTTGCTAAATTCAAGCTATCACTGGGGGTCCTGAGATTAGTGGTTAATCTAGTTAGTTATCTTGAATCTGGTTTCATCACAAAAAAAAACACTGCCTCAAAACTAAACACTAAATATGAACTTAGTAAGCTTGACAGAGATATCATTTATTACAGGGTTATTAGGTTTTACAGGTGTACACATGGAAATGACCGGACAGAGACAGGAAAAGATGCTAAAAAAACATGAGGTTATTCTTAGCTTGTAGTGTGGATGTGGGGAACAGGACTGAGAAGAGAGAGATGGAAGAAAGAGGAAGTGAAAGAGGTGGAGAGAGTTAAGGGAGGAGGAGGGCCTATAGGGCCTGCTGGAGGAGGGATCCACAACAGAGATTGATGAGCATTGGAAACAAGGTGACTTTAAGGAGGGGTGGGGAGGAGGAGCAAGGGAAGAAATGAGAAAGTTACTGTAGAGGCAAAGTGAAAGCAGACGTGTAAAATGAAGGGATTGGATTGGCTGGAGGGATTGGATGGTAGGGTAACAAATGAACCTGGAAACAATCCCATTATGACAAAGCAGAGGCAGAGGAGCACATCACTGTCACTCTATGCTTTGTAACATTTAAGTCAGTTCAATGACTTTGATGTTATAACTGGTTGTTAGGAGCGACAGAGCGATGATGCCCATACCCATTCATACATGGAAGGAGTAGACTTATACAACATATAAAATCTACAAGATATTGTCCACAGAAGTGAAGTTTCACAGCTTATGCATTTATAAATGAAGCCGCTCAGTGGTTAGCTGCCACCTCAGAGTTGTGTGTGCGCTCCCTTCTTTAATGTGAGTTTTCTCGAGGTGCTCTAGTTTCATCGCCCCCCCCAAAAGATATGAATAGCAGGAGGTACAAATATTCTTGCCATTGTCCTTGACCAAAACACTGGCCTCGAACCAGATTCGAATCACTCTGCGATGATCAATGATGAAATCTGAAACATTGTGCTGTAACTAACATCCTGAGCTGCACATCTCCACTTTTTATCAATGACAAACAACACACTTATAACTATATCTTGTTTGTTTACGGCGTGAAAATGACAAGCTGAGGTTTTATGGGGGTTATGTGCAGGACTACGTCTTGGCCGGGATCAGTGACTTCCCAGAGACTCTGTGCTGGTTGCCTGGCAACATCATGGCGATGACAAGACTCAGTGGAAGTCAGTGCTACCCGGCTGCTGGCTGTGGCTCCGTATTTAGCTTAGATATGAGAGTAGTGTCAATCCTCTCGTCTAACTCTGAGCAAGAAGAAAGTGAATAAGCACACAACAGCTGGGGGTTCAGATGTTTTCGCTCACGGCAATCAGATCAGCCATATGCATGAAGAGGGGTGTCGCCACAGTAAAATGAAATGTGAAGTCTTTCACTATAAGGCATGTTAACTTTCCTCTCCCCTCCCTGTCTTGTGTCAAAGTCCCCTTCCTGTAGTGTTAGTAGTCCCTTAGATGGATGGTGATGGAACCAAAAAGTAGGAAACAACAAACCTGTCTCCTGGTATGGTGGTGAGGTACAGTATGTTTACTTCTAGATAGAACCAGTGAGAAGTTTATCTGTCTCATGCTACATCTAGAAACAGCACATACTACAGTGAATCAGTAATGTCAGTTCGGACACGTGGTGCTTTGTGTTTTTATATTGGGTGGGACAGAACATGATACACGTCTATGTAAGTGCTGGAAACAAGTATGATGTTGTAATTATTATTTTAATTGTAGTGAAAATGGGACAGTTTGGTAGTGAAATTTGAAAACCGGGACCTTTTAGAGTTTTACAGATATTTGTCGGGACTCGGGGCACCCTGCTTGAAACTGGGACAATCCCAAACAAACCGAGACGTCTGGTCAAAGTATGTCATCTATGTAAAGCTTTCACTAGCATTGGTTAGCACTAGCCATCACACACAGTCATACTATAGTGATAGCAAATGAGGCTCTCTAAACTGGGAGAAAGCAGAGCAAAACAACTGCAAGAATAGATTTTAGTGCCCACTTGAGGCCTTAAAATTAAGATATTTTATCTCTCTTAGCATCGATAGACACTCTTTATACTAACATGGTTCTGCATATTGTATAAAATGAGATGTAATGTTAAAAAAATGTTGTCTAACAGCTCAATGAATGTTGGTATCATTAATGCTAAGGTTCTCATCCAGTCCTGTTTGTCTGGCCTCAGAAATACTTCGCCTCTAGACTCATTTGCAAAAGTGGTGTTTGCTAACACATAATTGCCATAAATCATCGTCAGCTCGGTGTCAACATGGATACCATTATCATGTCAATTGTTGTAGGCATCCAAAATTGGGTGTCTGAAAGCCTATAATTACTAAAATAGAAGAAACAATTAAAAGAAAGAGATAGTGGAGGAACACTTTCTGCTAGATGTGTGTGTGTGTGTGTGTGTGTGTGTGTATACAGGATGTACTGTATTCATGTCTATGTGTGTGTGTGTGTGTATGGGAGAAGTACTTGAAGGTGACTATGAATTACCGGCTGGCAAAAGAGACTAATTAGAGTAGCAATTATACAGCCGCTCCCGGCAGAGACTGGGAGTCAACAGCCAAATGACCTCTCCACAAGCTCATAATGGGCCACACACACACACACACACACACACATGTACATACACTCATAAACACACACACACACACACACACACATGCTAATATCCACAGGGTTTTTAGGCTGCATGGCAATTTTAGTGAGACTGATCACATTGACTTTCCCACCCCGTTGGGTTTATATAGAGCAACAGAATGGTCTGAGTAGAGAAAAATACTGTGTAATTTGGGGGGTGTCCCGGTGGTTCAGTGGTGCACACGGGACCATGTATATAGTATGTAATGTCCTGGGTTTGAATCGAGCCCTTGTCTGCCTGCCTGTATTTTATTATCTTTGCTCTGTAGAGCCCAAACACCGAAACCATTCATTGTTTCCTTTTGGTTCTGGTCCATTTCAGGTTCACACCGATTTATTACAAATGAACAAAGAGGTGTGCGTGTGAAACCACATGAACAGAACTATGTCAGCGTATATTAGCGTCAAAGTTTATTAGCTCATTGGCCCTTATTCATCTTTTCTGGTGATCACGAAGAGCTCGCGCAACAGTTGGTCATGGCCATTATGTACGACGGGTATGTGTCACTTGAATGAATTATGACCAGTCCTGTATGGTTGGTCAATTCATTGGTTGGAAAATTTGCTACTGTTGGAACAAGATTTTATTAGTTAAAAGTCTGTTTTTTTCTTTCGTCTTGATTCATTTGTCTGTTTCTGTAAAATGTTTTTAATTTCAGCCATCAAGTAGTGGAAAGTAAAGCCTAAATCGAGGCTTAAAAGCTTGGCTTTACCTTCAAATGTTATGCAATATTTTATGCAATAACGCACTTTACACACATAAAACTAACCGGAAGTTTTAAGATCTTTGACCCCAACCTGTGGTCAAGTTCTCTGTCGACGTTTAGTGCTCACATTCTAATTATTTTTGTGTGCTTCACGAGCTTTTGCTTTTTGGTCACTAATGAAGATTATTTTAAGCCCTCCAGTGGAGCATCATTTCCTGTAAGTCACCAAAATAAACTATCCCATAAGATTTTAATCAGTCAGTTTAAAAATGTTGATAGACAAATAGTTGATAGTTCTTTTCAATATCAAAGTAATCCAGTGATAGTTGTACATCCATGGGAACTTTGCAGACAGGAACTGCTAATAGCTAACTGGGCAAACTTTTAAATGTGCCAATTTGTCAAAATGTAAACAAATATAGGTTAAAACAATGGGGCTCAAGATGTAGTCCACAGCTTAAGTGACTAATTCCATTTTGTCGGCGTGGCGGCTCACAATGTCAGGCGTGTGTGCTTACATGCTCATGTAAATCACAAACACACAAACACAGTTTAAGCAGATTTCTAATTCCCTCCAAATGCTTGTCAGGGGCTCAGGAGAGGTGTTGATTTGTGGGACAGCAGCTAATTATCTATCAGAAGCGCTCCTGATTACCTTGCATGTTTCCTTCATGATTTCCTATGAATAGAACAAGTCTATCGCAGACCGGGAGGGAACAAAGAAAACACAACTGCTGAGCAGATCAGAGGAGGAAAAAAGGCTGACAAAGAATGTTTAAAACCCAGCTGGACGTCATTTTCTGACAAAAGATACTGAACACGCACTGCAGAGTGGTTTAATGTCCGCAGTCCAACGGGCAGCCACAACACCCCTCAAATGGTTAAACATCTTACCCACTGCTTTTCACCTAAACGTGGCCACTTTGAAGTTGCTTTTCAGAATAAGTCACCTTTTTTACAGAGCCCAAAAAAGAAAGAGAATCCCTGCTATAATTCAAAATTGATTTGTGTGTTTTGTTGTGCTGAAACCAGGTTTATGGACAAGACAGATGAAGACGGGACCGTTTACTGTTGGATATAAGATGGGGAGCATGTTAAATAAAAGAACATCACAAAACAAAAAGTCTATTTCACTTTGTAACTGTTGTTTAAAGACTACACCATCAGTCTGTCAGCACACAGACAGTCCTTTTCCTTTAAATATCTAGTTGCCTAAAAACACACACACATTTTCCTCCATCATTTCTTTTTTGGATCCAAGGGTCCCCAAAGTATTATGCTTTGGTTCTGTTAGAAAACAGAGAATATTTACTTAACTTCTACTTTAGGAAACTCAGCTTTGTGGATAGGTTGTAAACAGGCAATATTTTGGGCTTGTTTGGCTGGATGGGTGGGAGGGAGGGGTCAATAATTAGTTAAACAATTGTCTGTCCTTACAGCAAAGCCCTCTCTTTTTCATCATCTTCTCCTTTTATTCTCCAGTTTGGTCGGATATGGTATGACAATGCAAACATGCTGCAACACTCGGGCCTGTTGCTACAGAAACCCTCTGATCTGAGTGTGACAGCCATTGGTTTGGAACAGGGCCACATAGGAGCGCACTAAAGTCTAACAGTGGCCCCAGGGGCTCGGCTGTGTGTACAGTGTGTGCAGGGGTTTAAGTGGGATTTGTAAGGAGCGAGACCTCATTTATTTATTTGAACATTTTCATCCCATGTTTGCAGATATTTCCATGTTGACCATTTCACAACCAGGTGACCCTGACACACGGACATCCCTGCTCTGAAAATAACAGTCTTAAATCATAATCTATCATAAATGGAGAATGACTCAATAAGCTTGTTAAGTTTCAAAGAAAAGTTTCTGTTGTGTGGTGTTGTAGGTATAGATACGGGTGGTGTTTCTGCCGCTGAATCGTGGTGATTGGCAGCAGCAGGTACGGGCATCATAGTATAGTAGGGGGTAAAAGTGCTGATTCCCTGTAAGGCAGTAATTAACGCAGGCATGATGCTGGATTTGTTTGTTGCATCGGTCTGGCAGACGTAGTGAGTCACTGTCGTCTGGAGCCACTGGGTGACTTCTGTATATCTGTATATGCTGCTGTAAACACAGCAGTATATATCACAATAGAGGAAAAGACTGTGACAGTGAGGGAAGGTGGATGTCTGGGTGAAGGGGAAGAGTCGGGTAACAACAGAACAACAGCAGCCTCAGAGAGAGAAAACAACTAAAGTAAAACATAGTCCCGAAGGTTCAAACTGTCAGTACGACCCAAGCAGTGGTGAAAGTTGCAGCAGACCTTTAGCAGAGCGGTGGGAGGAGACAGACTTGGGGGGGGGGGGCATTGTGCCATCTCGCCTACTGCCACACTACATCCATCACACGCCTCCTCTTGATTACCTAAACCCTGATAACACGCGCACCGCCGATACTCCTACGCCAAATTTACCAGAGCTCTACCAGGCTCACTTATTCCTACGCCTCTCCGTCTTTATCTCTTCCTCAATTCATCTCTCTTTCTCATCCTTCTCTCTTACCACACTTAAGGTCAGGGTGGGATGTGCACCATAAATCTTCACTGCCGATTCTGACAGCCACCCTCAATCCAGGAAGTGCTTTAGCCAGTGGAGGAGGGAAGAGCTGCACTGCACATAAACTTTCTCTCTTAAAAACTATTTGGGTAGGCAGAAAGTCTGGGTGGAGAGTTTGGGAGTGTTATTTGCCCGGAAAGTAAGACAAATCGGGGGAGGAAAAAAAAACAAAGTAAGTGAGAGGGAGGAAAGGGCGAAGGGTAAAGGGAGAGACTCGCTGGAAGAAGAGAGGATTCAGCGAACCCATTTGGTCCAGATTAATATGATGAATGGCACAGAACAGAAGCTTTTACTGTGCTGTTATTTTCTTGTATTTGGCTTTTGCGCTCCCTTTTACCACAAAGTGATAACAAAGGTCTCCAGTTACACACAAACACCCACACACGTACTGTGGACACGCTAATGTGTGAACAGCTGCTGTACAATACACACACACACGGACCTACTGTACACATAATACACACAAACACCTACACACACAGGAACATACACAAATACATTTAACATATTTCCATTCATCCATATACTCACACATACAAATACACACCTTTCCACACTCAGAATTACTAGATATTAAAGGTTTGCACACAAAGGAGGACTTGAGGCTAAAGACTTGAACTGACCTGAGACTTAAACCAAAAACATTCAAGTCTTAAGTTTTATAACATCGTGGGACAACACAAAATGAGTATGACAGCAACAGGCTGGAATATTGAATTATTAGCTCTATTAGTAATGAATAAAACATTATCAACCCAGCTTTCAATACTGGTCGTCAGCATTCAAGTGAACTGAGGTACTTTCAACTGACTTCTATCTTCTTCTTCTATCTTCAGAACAACTGTGACTTGACTTGTCCTCGGGGACTTGAGACATTATTCTTGCTATTACATGGCTCATATCAAATGATTTGAGACTTAACTTGGACATGCCATCAATGACTTGAGACTTGACTTTAACTTGTCATGAAGGCTTTGAGACTTGAGATTTTCACAGGACTTGACTTGGGCTTGTCATGAATTACTCAAGACTTGACCTGGACACAAAGGACTTGAATTGAGTTTATCATAGATTACGTGAGACTTGACTTGACCTGGACACAAATGACTTGAGACTTGACTTAAAGCATGACTTGATATCTGTTACTACAAGACTCAAATGACTCGAAACTTGACATGAACTTGTCACTAATGAAGTCAGACTTGAATTTGTCTAAAATGACCTGAGACTTACTCTGTGGCACGAAGGACTTGACTTTAACTGATCTGAGACTTTGTCTCAAAGGATTTTAGAGCTGAACACGTCATAAATGACTGAAGACTTGACTTGGACTTGTCTCAAATGACTTGAGACTTAACTTGGATCAGTCACAAAACGGCTTGACTTAAACTTAAACACCTCTGCTGGATACAAACTAAGAAAATATCTTGCAGCACATGCAGTCTCACCATCCACTCTCTGACACACATCACTGTGCACAATTACACAAACACACACACACACACACACACAACTATCTATACCACTCTGCACGTCACTGATACTCTGACACACACACACACACACACACACACACACAGAGTCAGAGTCAGCGAGGTAATAAAAGCCATTGCTCCTCCACCCTGTCATTTAGTGGCCTCTCCAGCACGATTTCCACCTATCTAAGACCTACAGTACTTCCCGCTCTCATAAAGGGGAGGTAATATCACCCAGGGATGGTGGGATGGGAAAGAAATAAAAATGATGGAAAACTGCATGGAACGGGGTTTTGGAAAGTGTGTTTGTAATAAAGGCTGATTTCATTTGAGAGGCAGACTGTGATAGCGGAGGTGGAGAGACACCTCGGCAGAATATGATAAGAGACGATAATGTTGTCTGTGATGAACGAGTGATATCATACTGAGAGGATTGCAACCACGGAACCTGCCTGCTCCGATTACACTTATTAAATTATTATTTTGCATATTATTTTGGCTGCTTACACCCTGCGTGGCTGAATCGGTACGTCACCCTGTGCGTCTCACCAAATGTCGCAGACAGACTGTGTTTGAATGATATCAGCAGTAAGAAGTAGGACTGTTGTTCTATTGTTTATTGTCTATCAATTTCTTCCAGCTACTATGTTATGTATTGGCATGCGTCTGTCCTAGTGGGAAGCCATTTCAGTCATTTCCTCCCTGCGTTGCCTCCATCTTTATCTTTCTTCTATCTTTCTTTCACCTATTTTTCTCTTTCGATGTCAGTCCCCTGAGGTGTTTCTCTCTTCCTCCTACCTTTTCTATCTCTTTTCTCGCTCCTTTACTTCCTCTGTCCTGTGTCTCTACCCTTTCATCTTTCCGTGGTTATTGATTCCTGCTGTCAATAAGATCCTCCACCTGAATATAAACGAGGCCATTTGCATGACTGACAATCAATATCAAAAATCCAGGGATAGCGACTCTGTTGTTAGCGATAAATCCACTGTTTTATTGTGAATATGTGCTGTGTGACTACCAGAGAGGGGATGGACGCTCTGATGACCACCGTATTTCAGAGAGATTTTGACACAGAAGAATTGTACGCTCCACTTGGTGCAATTTTACAGGTAGCGCGTCATGGACGATGGTGTGTAAAGGCCACTGTAAGTCTCCCCCTCACTCTCGAGGTGCAGCTGGACAGCGGTCACAGTATTTGTGAGTAAAGCTGTGAGATGTTAGCCCTGAGCTGGGTAAACAGTGAGATCTCAGTCCTGACCCAGAGCTAGATGATGGCTCTGGCCACACACACACACACAGAGAAAAACATCTATGTATCTCAAAAAAAAAGTGGGCAGGGGACTCAGGTGGACAGACAAAAGACAGACGGGGGTTCAAACTGGTCTCTTCATTTACATGAAACAGACAGTCAGGAAGAGCCTTCAAAAACCCTGTGTGTGTGCCCATCACCCTCTTTGGAGCCAGTTGGTGCAGCAGAGCTCTAAATTTAGCAGGCTCTTTAGTAGGAGTCATCTATCATTCAACAGGACCACTCCCATGAGGAGAGAAATGCTGTGTGTGTGTGTGTGTGTGTGTGTGTGTGTGTTACAGAAAGACGTAAAACAGCAGCACAGATATGGTAAGAAAGAGAAAGACCTGACATATTTTTTGCATGGCTTTGCACTCTCATTGATTAATGCTGGACACAAACTACAGGATTTGTCTAAAACATGGAAATCTAAAATATATTCATGAGCTGTAAAAAAGTCCGCTAGTAAGAAAGTAAGTAAGAAAGCCCTCTAGCAGTCGTAATGATTATGCCAGGAGCAAAGGAAAGGAAGTCAGGCCACGTAGGGAGAAGGCCGGGGCGGACGGGCCACCCTCATTTTCACATTAATTTGGTGTTAAATGGGAGACAGCAGCATGTGTTATTATTCAATTCTGTGGTGATGGTTTGTGCTCCTCATAGCAGGTCTGGGCCTGAGAGACAGCCAGCGAGAGAGACAGATGTTGTGCAAACAGCATCTTTTTTTCTTCTTTTTAAAAAAATTATAAAACAACATAATTTCCTAACCTCATCAGGTGGTGCGCTCCCTAAAGATCCCGTAGTTTACTAACAAGGAGTTTCTGACGACAGCAGTCCACAGCAGCACATCAGGAATTTGAAAATGCCAGATGCTCGGCGTTCAAATCGTGCTCAAGAGATGTTTGTTTTGACAATGAGCCTGGACCAGTTAGAAGGCAACTGTGGGGGGGAAGATCATGCCAAGTGGTTGGCAACAAAATATGCTGTTCTCCATTTTGTTTTTACTGTCATGACTGAGAATACATTCAGCCATTGTGGATCTGCACAATGGACGTGAGTGAATGTTTTGAAATGCGCTCGCTAGCTTTTACACCCACATGTGGAGACGGAGAAAGGAGCATATGAATCAATAACCAAAGACAAAAGTGATTGAATCGGTATCATAAACCATCATTTACTTTCGTTTGCTTGCAGGTCCTTGATCTTCAAATCAATTCCATTTCAATTCATGTACTTTTCTTAAACTAGACTACCTGAACCTAACAGGACAATAGGAGGAGAATATAATGATTATGTAATAGTTTCTTGAGAAAACTGCAAAAGTTATAACAAATGAAAAGTATAAAGTATACCTTGTGGGTTGCTAAGGTTAGGCTAACGAGTAAAGCATGAGACCTCTGAGTTGAAGAGGGTGTATCTCCTTAAATTTAAAGCTGCACTAGTAAATATTTTTGTGAGAGCAATGTTACAAAAGACTGTGTGTCATGTGAAAGGCGTCTCTCGCAGTGATGAACCCACAGAGACTTATCACCCCCCTCTGCACCTCCCCTCAGCTCAATGGTGCATTTTGGTGCGTCTTTCAGCTCATTGTTTTGGTTTCACAGCCCTCAACTTTACTGTTTTGGCTCAGTCTCATCAACACAGTGAATAAGCTATGATAGCTGTACTCTCCCTGACTCCGTTACGGACACAAAGGCCTTTAAACCTGCCATAAATACTCTGCATGGACGGTAACAGATTCCATTCTATATCTCCCACTTCTGTCCACTTATAAAATCAGAAAAAGTCCCCCCCTTGCTTGATTGCTTTCCTTAAGTGTTTTCCACGGGATAGCCGAAGGTAATGATGTCACTTCCACATTCAATTTAGACTCCTGGTGGAAACATCATTTAGATCTCAATTATCCAAGTGGGGTTTTCTTGTTCTTTGTGATGCTAAATGGCTGGAGGTGACTTCTCATTGATTTCCTCCTCTTGCCAAAGTCTCTATGCCCTGCCAGATGAGGACACAATGCAGGCTTTGTTCTAACTGTACACCGATCATTTCCATTTATCTCACTACGTGGGACACATTATCAAACTCCACGGAAACATGGAGGCAGTGAAAAACCACTGACAACTAGTTCTCACCAGCCCCAAAGAGAAATTCTACCTTTTATGGTCCTAATGGGCCAGACATGAACCCCGTCAGCATTTCATGAACCACTGCACTGCAGCACAAAATGTGGAATGTAACCCAAAAATAGTCATTCAAATGATTTACCAATGCAAATGATTGTTTATGTTGTTGTTTCTTTGGGTGACAACATTTAAGGTAAAACTTTGTTATTGGTGGCAGTTACTAGACTTCATCTGTGCTTCATCCTGTAAATGATTGAAATGACTCTCGACTCCTCCTATAGTTCACTGAAGAACCAGCCACTGTGGGTAGTTGTTATGAATTGTAACATGCTAAAACAACAGCGTCACACATGTAAACAAAACTGCATGTGCAGATGAACAGGCAGCTGTTTGGTTAGTTGTCCCAGAAGTGTTAAGTATATTCAGAAAGCCTTAGGAGGCTCACGCTGCTCGGCCACATATACATTGTTTTGAGTCTGTAACACAAAGTTAGCATGTACCTACTGTATATTCAGAGCGGCCTTAATTATGACAATTAAGACTCAGGTCATTGTCACAATCTGCTCCCTAGGTTATGAATTTCTTTGTTTCCTGTCATTCATGAATTGCTTCCTGTTTTATTTTGAAGTACTCACCTCTTCTCTCATTTCAGACACTTCACTTCCTGCCCTTGTGTGTTTCCCACCTGTGTGATAGTCTGTTAGTTAGTTTAGTGTTCGTCTACGTATCCTCAGTCAAGTGTTCCAGCCTTCGCTTTGCTCTCTTGTGTTTTTGGATCTTTGCTTTGTTTTCCTGGACGTTGCCCGTATTTTGATTCTTGCCTGCTGCCTGTTGGATTTGTTTGCCTGTTTGGATTGCTTCTCTAGAACTGACCTTTGCCTCACCATCCCTTACGCTTACCTTTTTAGTGTGAATAAAATCACTGAACTGAACAATCTCTGCCTCTGGCGTCTGCATTTGGGTCCTGTGTTTCTTGTTACCCTGCTGGCTTATTGTGACAGTCATTTCCCTTTAAAGCTTAAAAAGTTCAAAATACTAACATCAAAAGAAATCCAGAGACATCATTTTCAACAGCATGCATCCTTCAAATAAAATGAGGATGATCTATTGTTTTAAAAGGCTTAGCTATGTCTAGATCACTAGAATAATAAAGTCTCACTTTCTGTTAATACACCGTTGAAGAACTAGTCACTCTTTCTGCTGGTGACTTTTCTGGACACCTGTGTGTGTGTGTGTGTGTGTGTGTGTGTGTGTGTGTGTGTGTGTGTGTGTGTGTGTGTGCCACAGGCTATTTTTCTGGACCGTGCAGACTCAATCCAATTTTCTACATAGTTATAACACACGCAGGGGCTCATTCAGCACTGGCTCATGCAGAAAACAGACTCAAGATTGACAGTCTCCTCCTTTGAGACGCTTGAACGTAACTCTGCATTTAAAGAATATGAAAGCATGCACAGAAGACATGTCCAATACAAGCTCAATGCAAATCTCTTCAAGTCAATAAAAAAACCTCAGCCCATCTCTCTCAACAATGCACACAGCTCAGACAGCAAAGCTTATAATACTGAATCACACTGAACACAATAGGCCTGTGCGTATAAAGCCACGCTGCCTTAAACTACTCTGTCTGCTATTAACAGATAGTACACTCATTTTTTTCAGCAGGTAAAACTAATATCTGCAACCATCTCCCCCCCTCGTTCCAGTCATTATGTAGCGACTCGCAATGCCTGATTGGATTGTATGAGAAATTAATTGGACTTCTGTGATAAAATAATGCCGGGAGAAGAGGAGATTCTTCTGCGGAAGGGTTTTCTGGGTTGGAGGTATTCAGAAGTTCATTTTGTTTAAAATACATTAGAGGAGAAAGTGGCGAGAAGGCGAGGGGAGATAGCGACTTAATGAAACTTTCCTTTCATGCCCCGGGGTTTCAGAGACAACTGTTAACAAGAGGGAGGAAGATGAGAGGGAGGACGTAAGAAAAAAGGAGATTCAAAACGTGCTCAGGGATCCCTACAGTTTAACAGCTACTGTGCAGCCAAAGATGTATGTGGTGCCGGCAGAGTCCATAGAAACTTTTATCACCTGCATTGAATAAAGTCAATAAGCTGAGATCAATTTAGACCTCAGAATTAACCGTCTAAATTGTTCAATTAACCTCTGAAAAAACTGTCAAAATCCAGCCTAATCTATATTCAATCATTTGATCGTTAGAATATTGACAATGTTTAAAAGGTAACACGTAACACCTTCACTGCACCAGAGAGAACGTGGAATGGATGACTGATACTCTGTGGGAACCCTGTGTCTTAATTCCTCCAGACGATGCCTCACGCACGCCATGTGCCATCAGGAGGCTGATGGATGACCTCTGTCATGCCCCCCCCCCAATCAAGACCAGTGATCTGTCTGATCAAATTAGCCTTGGGTGCTGCATCTGGATGGCCAGGCTCAGCTGTGCGCCTCTCCTCTGAATCAAATGTCCTCGCGAGTCGAGGTGACCTGTCTGACTTTAAGACGGCATCCTTGATCAACAGACAGCTGCCATCTACACACACACACACACACACACACACACACACACACACACACACACACACACACAGGAGCGAGCATATTTCTTTCTCGGTTTGCCTGTTTGTCCAAGTCTCCATCACGTACGTTGGTGTGACACATGACGAGGGCAGCCTGTATTTTCTAGCCCGACATGAAAATCACTCTTACACTTAATGGAGCTTTAATTAAATATTAAATAAATCAAAGCAGTGAAATTCTTTGGCTGTATTTTTCTAAATAATTTCTTTCCCTACTTGTACCAACATTTCTGAACCAAAGAAAAGCCACCCAAAATTATGTTTGCAATCCGTTCCAATTCTGATCTCCTGTCAGATAACACAGTGTTTTATCTGTGGAAATATTTGATTCCTTAGAGATGTCAGGGAATGAAATGGCAAACAGCTCTGGCTATAATAAAACATCAACAAGAAAGTATTTATTGAGGAATCTATTAAAAACTACATGGTTATTAAGTAGCATGGCATGAGAGTTCTCCAAATTCATTGGGGTTAATTAAAGGTTGGGCTTTTTTGGGGGGATTGTAGGAGGATTTTTAGTGCAGCCAAGCACTAAATAGAAACGCAGGTTCACACAAAATCATGGATGTGTGGAAAGCTTTTTAAGAGTCTGATGCGAAACCAGTAAGAGTCTGTGAACTGACCAGTGGCTCTTATAAACCTTATGCAACACTCTGTAACACACTGTAAATGAACTCTGAAGTCTTACCAGGAGTCTTCTATTATTAGTGCAAGATACAGACCAACATGGATTAATTAAATCCCAGTGGATGTTTGATACAGGTTTAATCCAAGCTGGACGCTTCATCCCCCATAACTGACTTATCAGGTGAGTTGAGGTATAAACTGAGGTCACTTGTGTTATATGTCACACAAGTTCTCCTGTCTGACATACGTGTTTCAGAGCATCACGGCGTCTTACCTGCTCCAGTTTCCAGTGGAACTCGGCCGGTCTGAAGGTGTCCACCTGGGTGAAGTCTCTCCTCAGCAGGAACACCAGGCGGCAATTATGGACATACAGCGAATAGTGATGACGGTTCATCTCTGTGGGAGGGAGGGAGGGAGGGAGAAAGAGGAGTAAGCTGAAGGAACCAAGTCATCACACCTACTCACTGTCAGGCAAACCGGACATGTAGCTTTATGAAACCTCACAAAACTGGGACAGCAGCAGCAGCAGCCAATGTCATGGATGGAAATGACTGACTTCCTGTCACACACAGTTTTTATTTTGTGATGTGGGCAGTCCTCCCAGCACATTGTACCAAAATCACAAATCAGAGGTTTGGTTAGGATCGACAGATGCACTCAGTTGATTAATAGCGCGTAGTGTTTACATTTCACATTTGAACCACCGTGTTCAAATTAGATGCAGTTTAATATGTTTGTGGCTCTATTTATGTCATAAATATAAAGTTTAATTTAAACAAAAAAAGTAAAAGTTACCTTCTTAAACAGCTGGATACTGTAGTTTTTAACAAATGTCACTCAAACAGGAGTAAAAAGTGCATCTGTTTGGGACTATTTTCAGCTGCGGATTAACACACATTTGGTGTTCTAGTGAGCATTAACAGGAGCAGGATGGTGTACGAATGTGAGATTAACTCAAAATAAACCGCAGTGCCCATGTTCATTATAGTGAAGGAACGTATCTCTCAGTGTGACCGCATGGCTCATTGATGTGTTTTTGGGCAACAATGGAGCTCTATGGCACAGAGGAATAAGATATATTTGGCTACGCAGACAATACTTGTTAGAAGGATCAATACATTTTTTTCTTTCTTGGGAACAGCCTTATCCTTCAATTGCAATATATATTTTTTGCGTTTAATATAGTGCATGAATGTGAAAGTCAGTTCTTGCCTGTCAGGCTCACACTCACCCGTCTTGTCGGAGTTACAGAGTAGTGTCTCCTTCTCAGCTCTGAGTCCAGGACTGGGTCCGTGCTTCATCCAGGTTGCTATGGTGAACTGGTCCGTCAGATTCTGGGGTACAACCCAGTCCGGGATTTTAGCCGCCTGGCGGCCGTCAAACCTGAAGATCAAATCACTGTCCCTGCCGCTGTCAGTCACCAGGGAAGCTGTCCAGTTGGTGGCAGCGCTGGGGGCAGGGAGAAGGTCAGTGCTGCCTGAGGAGGCCCCTGGGGTCATCGCCGTGGAAACAAATAAGAGGTGCGACAGAAGATGTGTCAATAACAATCACGACAGATATGCGGTGTATATTGGCCTAACCTTGGCTATGATTACTTATGAGTAAGGCAGATGGCAGGGCTTAATAAGTAATCAATGGGCCGAGATGGATAGAGGATGTGGTTATTGATTCATGGCAAATGAAACTGACTTTCAAAAGGAAAGAGATGTTAGTCATCGTTCACAAATTCAGAACATAGCTCACCACTAAACTGTGCCTCTATGGAAACAGAGAGGACATATTGACCGAGTACTTCGGTAACACGGAGAGAAAAGACACAGCAAGGACTTGGTGAGAAGCAGGGGCATGGTGTGAATCAGCCAATCACATGAATTGTTTACAGCTGACACTTTTGTTTTGTGGTCCCTATACATCCTGACAAAACCCACCAATCATTACTGTGTTGCATTGAGTCATCCTATTCCCTTTCTCCACTTCCCTTTAAAAGAAACTCCATCATTCCTTTGACACAATAACCTCAATACGTTGTCTCCTTAACGATCTTTGTTTTCAACCTGTCACCTTGACAAACGTTATTTTTGCCATGTCGCTCACCTTGCTCCTCAGCGCGTTTGACATGCCCTTACCGATCTATCTTTGCCCCTCGGTGTGACAGTGAAAAATGCATTTCATGCGTTTAAACCGCATTTATAAATCATTTGTAACAGCTTACGGATGGTAATAAATCAAAGCGATACGGAAACCATGCCGTTCCGAGAAAAAATGGCCAATGACAGAATTCACTATGTCTCCCTTGTCCAGGCAAACAATTGCAACATGCGTCGTTCATTTCTGCTAATAACACAACATTAGCACATTAATTGATGTTTTTCCCCCGTCTGCAAAGCTGTTTTTCTCTGCTTCGTACTCATGCCAGTCTGACTCCAGTAATTAGATTCCCTCAGTAAATAATCGACTTCTCCAGCACCCAGCTGTAGCATTCTCTTTGCCCGATGTCTTTGTACATTATCTCAAATTGATTGTGCTTTAAAAAAGCAATTACAATTTATTCAATTCGCTATCAGATAACGATTATGAGGTGCCTGAAAAGGACTCTTTAGTGGTAAACCATGCATGGACCGGGAGCCAGGGGAGGCAGGGAAGGGACGTTATGCATTCAGATGAGCTGGAATTGGGCTTGTGAAGGCCGTTAGTCAAAGATGATGACTCCAGCCCCCCTGCTGGCGGTGCAGTGTGGGTGGGGAGGGGGGGAGCGGGTAGGCTCGGCTGCTTTGTTGGTGCTCTGGGCACCGACACGGCAGCTCGGCTGCTCATCAGTCACTGAGGAGAAAGCGTGTCTGCATCTGAGGCGGCTAATGCCCTCGCTCTGTCACATCATTAGTGACACAGCTTTAAGTTGCTATTCTGGTGCCTTCATTTAGCACAGGGGTTTACCAGGGACACAAGCGGAGATAAGAAAGCAACACGGACCGGGAGCTTTCAGATGTTGGTTTAACAAGGGCAGGGAAAGGCACCTCAGGCCCCGTCTGACCCTGGTACTCAGACCGCGGATTCCACTGATGCTTTTAGCAGCAGCTTACTTCTAATTCACTGCACTAACTTTCAGTTTGCAGACTGAGTCAGAAGTTACCTTTGATCAGCCATCCACTGTATATTCTACACATCCACCACCATCCCAATAGCCACAGGTCCAACTCTCATGTGATTTACTTCTACATGCCAGAAATGCACACTCAATCTAAGCTGCTTGTCATTCTGGTCACACCAGCACAATTTAGATATTCAAAACACAACGGAAAAGTCTTTTTTGTTTTCGCAGAACCAACCACAGAGTTTCTGTAGAGATTTCTCAGAGTAGGTCTCGCGGTCACAGCCTTTCCCGATGTGGCTGGTCTGCAGCTCCACTGTGGTCCTCACCGACGACAGCGGCCCACCACAGGTCTCCAGGTGCATCTTAGAAAACAGCTGCTTACTTCCTGTTCCTGGCTCATAGTCCACTCGCTTATTCCAACCTGGGAAAATATGGAGATGGAGAGATAGTGTCAGAGATGGCAGAGAGGATAGATTAGAAACACCAGCCCTGCTGCAGATCATTATCTGAAATGATATCTGATTTTCACAAGCCTACTTGTTGCTCTTGTTTTTGCACGTTTATCGCCTCATTTTGTCCACCATCAAAACAAGACTCCATTTCCAATTTTTCACTGTCACTGATACTTCTGGCATCACAACTCAATATCCTCCTGGCAGGATGCAGCCGGCTAATGAAATGGCTGCATTGTTGTTGGAGTGCAGTCCAGTACCTGCATTAGTGGCAGTAGTCATTATGCTGTCACTGCCTGTCCTGTCAGATGTGAATTGCGTCCAGGCAGGCTATTATTTTTTGCGCCGTGATGTTTTGGCTTTCCCCTTAATTTTTCCAAGCTTTTGTGTTGTGAATTTGAGTTTGTTTGCACAGTCTCTTCCAGAGATAACAAGAGAATGAACTGCAAATTGATGTTGCCTGTTTATATGAGTTTAGTTTACAGTGAGCCCATCTCACTCATTATCTCAGTTTCAAACAGCGCACCCAGCATATCCATAAATGCTGTCAACACAGATTTCCAACATTTGCTCAGTCAGAAGCCTGTCAGTCCAGTTACCGTCTTCTGTCATACAGCAGCATCATTGCACCATCACTGTACAGTCGGAAACTAGTTCTTCAAGAGCAAACTGTACCACCTCAAAATTAATTGGACACCAAACTCTCAACCATCCCATCCAATCCATGCTGTTTGCAAGTACACACAAATGAGGTCCCATCCATCCATCTATATGTCCGTCTATCTATCAAGCGTTGCTAGCTAGGAGCTAGAGGCTGGAGAAGAAAGGGAGCAGCTCTTTGTTGCTCGCCAGCCTGTTAAATCTGCCGTGCTCGCTTCCTCGCCACCTCACGCTCAAACACACACACACACACACACACACACACACACACACACACACACACACTGCATCTGTTTTGTAGTTGATTTACCTCCTCCAGACTGCGAGTGCTGTGGGCTGCTGATGCACTGTTACTATGGGATTGTCAGTGGCTGTGATGAAAATAGGCACAAACAATGGTGCGCGCTAAACGAGAACAAAAACACACGCATGGACACGAACACAAAAGGCTCTGCTTATCTATGCATTTCTGCATCTTTCTCTCACACACAATTACTGTATGCACTGTATATACAGCTATGTCCTCCCACCTGTGGATTACTACTAATAACATCACCTTTTTCTGTCATCCCCTTTGTAGGTTCATAGCTCAAATCTAGTAAATCTAGTAACGATAGCAGACCTTTAGCTTTGTATGATTGCAAAGCACATAGCTAACCTCTGTGGAGTTTTAATCAGTTTTTCTGCCATTGGCTTTTCTCTCCTTCCACCATTAGCAATTGCTAGAGACCTGGACAATTGTAACTCCCTTTGTGCAGAAAAAAACAGCATCTTCTTGCACTCAAGAGCTAGATGAGAAGCTTGTCACTGCTCCCAGCCAAGAAATAGTCTGGCACATAACCCCCTGTAAAACTGCAACACGTCATTTTTACACACCACACTTGCACAGATTAATATATTATATAGCTTATATATAATTATATATATAAGCTATGTATATTATTTCAATTTGTGAGCTTTAGAGGTGCAGGTAGACAGATTTTTAAAAGTTGGACAGAGCCAGGCTAGCTGTTTCCCCCCGTTTCCAGTCTTTATGCTAAGCAAAGCTAACCATCTCCTGGCTCCAGTTTCATCTTGAACACAAAGATGTAAGAATGTATTGATCTTCTCAAGCAACTCTCTGCAAGAAAGTGAATTAGCGAAGGTAAAACTACTCCTTTAAGCAAATTAGCATATTTTCTGTAATATCAAAAACATTCCATGTAATGTAAAATGCAATGCAGATGCTAGAGGAGGCTGTCAACATTTTCACCAGTACCAATATCTTCTGTTATGGTAATTGATGTAATGTCTCAAAATGAATGCCACAATGAGTAGCTGATACAAGTAGGCTACAAACACCTTCAAATCCAGCGAGTTATGTGTTTGATGAATCGGTTTTCTGGCCTTTGTTTTTGCTATGCCATGCTGAGCAAAAGAATGACGCTGAACCTTTCAGATTCAGGTTGGAGAGAGGGGGGGTGTAGCAGGTGCTCTGGTAATAACATACTCCATCGACAACTGGGAGTCAAATGACCTGTTGAGGACTTGGCTTTAACACTGCGAAGCTGGACGGGCAGAGCCTGGTTATGGATGCATGGGAAGGAGTGAGGGAACATGGAAGGATAAATGAGGGGTAATGGGTTGAAGACGTAGTGTGCATTTAGATATGTGAGGAAGGCTTGGGTTGAGGCTGGAAATGGGTGATTAAAGTTTATGGGTTAGAGAGCACTGGACAAACATGAGGGATACTGAAAGGTGCTGACTCTGAGGTGACTCTCATCACCTCTTAATAGTTTTTTAATCTCATGTGAACACCTGTAGTCTATTTGTCGGGGGTGGGTGGGGGGGGGGGGGGGGGGGGGGGTGTAGTGATCGGCACCGGCTCACTAATCCTGGTACCTTCAGATAAATGGTTACATAGAGGTAGGCCGTCTCCTGCCAGAGTGCAGAGCACGCAATTTACATTCATACTCCAACTGGGCAGCTGTGTTTTGACATTGTCACTTTGATGAAGAAAGAGTGCGCTTATCTTATCATTTACTGGTGCATCAGTCCCATTTAACTACACTAGCTGTGTGGCTCAAAGGATGGAAATGTTGGCCAATTCTTTGATAGATTGCCATTAAAGACATTCATGGTTCCCAGAGGATAAACCCCAGTGACATCAAGCAGGTCAGCATTGTCAATTATCCAGTGAAATACCTTCACATCTGATAGACAGAACATGTTGTACAGACATTCATGTTGATCCCCTGACTTTTTTCATCACCAGCAGATTTAATTTTTTGGTTCAGATTGAAATGTCAATGACTTTTCATTAAGTGCCATCATTAGGTCAAACCTTTAACTTATCCGATTTACTCCATTTTAAATGGTGGTTTATGACCAATTAGCTGCAAAACTAACAACATTTCACAGCCTCGGCTGTAGGCCTACTTTGTTTTTGGTGCTAACTACCACATGCTAGCAAGCTAACATGCTAAACTAAGATGGTGACCCTGGTAATCTTTAGCTGCTAAACACCAGCATGTTTACACTTTAAGTTTGAATCTGTTAGCAGCTAACATTAGCATTTAGTGTAACACTACCTTGCCTAATTACAGCCTCAGAAAGCCACAAGCTAGTGTGTCTGCAGACTCTCAGTCTTGTTATGTTAAGTAGGGAATTCTTGCCATGTAATATAATTACCCTGCAATATGTAACATTAGTGGAAAAGACTGATTGGCGAGGTCGATCGTCCTTCCTGGGAGTCCTGATCACTATGTAGTTCCCTGTGGGATGTCGATTTTGTTGGATCCTGAAAGACTGGGAGAATACCACAAAGTGAAGCTACTGTAGTGGTAGTGTAGGACACAATTATCAGTTTGTATCAGTGTGCAGTGCAAGAGGTCAGTGTATTGAATGCCACACCTAGTCATACCACACTAACGCCCATTACACGCAAAGGTTTACTGTAAAACACTGGATAACGGACCCATGAGTGACCCCACTGCGACAGGAGCTTATGATGAATGTGAACAGAGGGTGTGAAGAGCATCGCTCTCAAATATAATGAGGCATGGGCACGATTGGAGGAGGGCAAATAAGTTACAAGGAGCGTGGGTGCAGCATACCATTAAAACAAATCACAAGACCGAGTACAGGAGCAGATGTTCTTTCACACCAAAAGTCACATTTCTTTTTGAGACGTGTGGTTAGACCTGAGGTAGGGGGGGCTGAAACAGTGCGGAAGCACTGAAGTGGAAATATGAGCCTTTAAGAAAAAGAAACAGAGATACCTTCTTACCACAAAGCAAAAACAGTTTACTCATTTCATAGCTTACGTTTAGATAAGACCCATACAAATAGCCTCATATTGCTGATACATATTTGGCAGTGGCATTTATCTTTAATAATAGGAAACACTGCAGCAATAAAATGGAAAAGGTCCTGTGCCAAAAACCCACTGGACTGTACTGAAGTGTATTTACAGGGACAAAACAAAGAAACACATCTATGTCTGGAAACCTTTTTAAAATTTGATAATGGCCCTTTTCTTCAATGTTTTGAATTCTGGAAGATAAAAAAAAAAACTACCAAACCTTCATCACCATCCTCCTCCCCGCCGTACTTTTAGTCAGTCTCCGTTATAAATGAATTCAATACTAAATACTTGTTCCTGAACAACACGGCATGTTGTTGTGCAGTGTTGATCCTCTGGCACCCGTACTGCCATACTTTCTGTTTTGTCACCGAGGCAGATGTGTTCTTTCTTTCCCGAAGACATTTAAATTGAAATGTTTTGCTCTCTGGCAGCTCAGCCTTTTGCCAGTTTATGACTGTTTGACATTGAAATAATGGCAGAGCACTCGTGTTGCTCTGTGTGCGTTTCAAAAGGCTCCATTTACTATTTGTGTGTATGTGTGTTTTATTTAAGCTCTGCCACTCTGAAACTAAAAGCTTTTCATAATGCAGCGAATAAATGCAGAAACCAAACCTTAACCATAGAGTTGTCGCATCATAAAACAGATTTATTCTTTGACAATGGTTTGAAACAGTTTTGGGCAGACAGCAGACCTGCTGATTGGATGCAGAAAACACTTCCATGTGTCTTCCAGAGAGCACGGTTTAATTTGGAGGACGGTATTGTGAGCATGGTCAAAACGATGATAGTACGCGAGTTGACGTGTAATTTCCAGATCTATTCATCATCTCTACACACAGGTTTGTAGCTTTATAGTTCAGTCACCTGAAAGCATCCCGTATGTTTTGCATAACCATTCTGGGAAGGTGTCTAACCCTAACCCCCCCCCCCTGCACACACAGCCTTCATAAAAGGGTTTATTTTTACGTCCCGCTATCATGAATGGAGCAGTGTTTCCTGTAATCTCGCAGAGCCACTACCAAGCTTTGTGTCCCTCCTAAATCATTTAGTCCTATTTAAGAGTCTCTGTAAGACACTGCTGCGGCTGCTGATGTTCACAGATGCAACACGAGCCCCCACATACACTGACAATACAAACAGGGTAAACACATGTGCACATATAGATATATGTGCCACACAGAAAGTACTTGCACAACATGATTCGGATGCCTACATACAGACAGAAGTACAAATACACACACTCACACGTACGCGCCAACCGATGCACAGTCACAGTAACACACAGACTTGCACTGAAGCTCAGCTGTCTTAAAAGCAGTGTCAGTTTAACAGGAAGCTATTTTGTCTCTATTGAGTCGTGTGCTTGCCTGCAGCAGGCTGAGCAGAACTCACGCAGCGAACCCAAGAGTTTCTCTCTTCGTGAGTATGAGAGGAAAAACAAGAGGCAGAGGAAGCACGGCAGACGTGAAAACGACGGCGTGGAGCTGGTTCACCTCTCCGGTGGCTGCGATCACGTGATCAAAAAAACCTCAAACACTTCTATGTGTGCTTGTGCAGGTTTTTTTTTTTTTACATTTTACGATGATGTTAAGTGCGTTATTGACAACAGGATCATGATCTAAATGTTAACTGTGAATTAATGATCTTCAGTTTTCACTACAGTATATATTATAGCCATCATGACCTATGACTGTGTGATTTATGGGCATATAGTGCCGTATACTGCATGCTCACCAGATTATTATTATTACATCTGATTTGACTCACGTCACTGTAGCTGTACTGTGCTTTCATAATCAGAGGTCCTATTTTGTCTTCCGGCTAGATTACGAGAGATTCACCAACACATATGGATATAATATTGGCACGCAGAAGATCTCTCCGCTGTGTTCTCAGGTGTTTGTATCCGGAAACTCAAACACACAGCGTGTGTAGGCATGTCCACTGCTGTATGCGTACAGACATGCAGCTAAGGTAAGTTTCCACCACCCTCCTGAAAATGAAGGGTGTGAGATGGTGAGGAAGGGAAGATGGATAGAGGTGCTTAAGAAAATGATGCATCATCACACTCTCACGCTGTTCCCTGTCTCTGGAGGGTGTGGAAGAGTGAGTGTGTGAGTGTGTGAGTGTGTGTGTGTGTGTCATCAGTAAGTTCTTGCATGTAGATGTGTGGACGTGTAGGATGATGGTTATATGAATATTGTGCGTGTGAGTGTGTGTGCGTATAAAAATGCTGACACCACGTTTAAGTAGTCAGGGGGGGTCGTCATTACTCGTCCCAGCCATCAGTGAGAGAGCCAATTTCCATTTAAAAGAGCACTCTGCTCCTCTTTCCCTTTCCTTTCCTCTCCACCTCTGTCCTCCTCCATATCCCTCTTCTTCAGAGAGTGCCCTCTTCTTCCCTGGCTGTCCTTCTCTCTCTTTTTCCCCAGAATGCCCCGAAAGCATTCATTTTAATGCTTTCATGCATGCTCTTTGTGCGCCATACAAGAGACTTTACTCTTTTTTTTTCTTTCTTTCTTGAGTGCACAGAGAGCTCTTGCTTGTTTAGGGCTTGTAAAGATGGTGGCTGAGAAAAAAAGTCAAAACAAGAAGAAAAGTTCAATGACAAAATGGACGGGAGTGGATTCTTTCTTCCTTCCTGAATGTGCCCATGATGGGAGCGTGATCTTGTGCATCTAGATGGAGGAGGGGTTCTCAAATGGCTCGTTGTGTTGCAGCGAGGCTGTTGCTTTACAGCGGCAATAATCAATATTTCATATTAACAATGGACCACATGAATACCTGTATGTGAAAGGGGTCACTCGTAGTGATGAACCCACAGAGAATAATCACCCTCAGCTCTTTTCAAATTGTTTTGGTTTGTTTTCGTTGACTCTCACAGAGTTTTCAGCTAAAAGGTTTAAAAGCCCACTGAACACTACCTGCCTACGTTTAGTAGCTAAAGAGCCAGATATTTGTCTCAGGAGTTGATGAAGACCAAAGCAGAGCTAAAAGTAGAGTGAATGTTGGGACTTTATGGGAAACTTAATACTAATGCTCCTCCATATCTACGATATGTTAACATGTCGTTGTGTTTACAGCTTCTTTCTGCTGACCTTAACTGGTTATTGCAGGTTTAAGAGCTTCACACGTTTTTCTGCCATGGAGGAAATGAATTCACGAAGCATGAAAACCTGTGGGGAGCGTCTCCAGACGTGAGAAAGCTGCAGAACAATAAGCTATAAATCTGTGGGTTCTCACTTTGTGAAGTTTAATTGGCAGTGGCAATCAAGTTGCAGTGTGATCGACACGCAGTGGCGGATATATCACGTATAATTTCCTGGTGTTTATTGAGACACAGTTAGAAGATGGTGACACCAAAAGACTCAAAGTCTCAAAGTCTCAAAAAATGCCAAAAGTTGAAGGAAATCTTTTTGACTGCAATAACAGACATTTAGGTTTTATTTCAACTTGACTTGTTTGACGTGGTTCATGTCTAGGAAAAGAAAACAGATGTGGCAAAATGGTGTGTGTGTATATCCAAGGTCTTTAAAACAAGTTTGAAAACATCACAAATATGATATCACCTATCATCACTACATTTTCAGATGTCACAGCATCATCTTAAGCACCTCAGGCCACAGAAACATATTTCTATAACAACAGTCTTTTTAAGTCTCTAATAGGATCATTTCTCGTAAAATCACGTTATTTCTAATTCTCCTCCTCAAAGACTCAAATTTCACGTCTAGCGTATATCTCTAATTCTTTTGCCTCTTTGAGGAATGAGTGAACTTTATTTTCTTCGCGCTCATGATGGCAGCAGACAAAACGGACTACTCGAGACATCCAGCGTCCATCTCCTCACGGGGGATCCCGAGGGCATCCGAGGCTAGTTGGGATACACAGTGTAATCCCTGCAGCATGTCTGCCGCAGGGTCTGCTCTGCCCACAGGGAGGTTTTTCCAGCATGTTGCTCTTTACTCACTATCCAAAGCTCATAGCCATGGATGAGGGTCAGAACAAAACTGTAGATCGACTGGTAAACTGACATCACAGCCGTCCGCTAAATGTCTCCATGATTGCAGCCTGACGAGACCCTGGTGCTTAAAGTCCCTCCCTTGGGCAAAACCTTTGCCCCAGATGTAAAAACGTATGTTTTATCTTTTCCCTTAACTCTTCTGCCTTTTTCTTCTCTCCCATTCAGTCACTCCCTGCTGTTTTATCCCTCTCACATCTCCCCCTCTTATCTCCTTTCTCTCTCTTTGTCTTTGTAATCGTGATCGCTCAGTGTCGCCTTGACACTGAAGTGGCACTATAAAGGAAACTCCAATCTCAACAGGGCAGCGAGACAAGGACTGAGGGAGTGCAATCACTAAACCAAAGGTGTATGTGTGGGTGTGTTGGTGTGTATTGTGGACTAGTGTCTATTTCATGCATGCATGTGTTTTGTGCATACATCCATGTGTGGGCAAGATGTCTCTACAGTTTGTGAGTATTTATCTGTCTCCTTCCTTCTCCTACACTTTACCCTGCAACCATGCATGAACACACACAGTATACACACATTTCCTTTTTATCCAGCCATTTCTCTCCTCTGACACAATAAGGTGAACCCGGGGTGTCGGGCCCCTCTCTATCTTATTACCCCTGCCACCATTCATCTATCCCTACTGCCTGGAGCCATGGGGGAACGAGGGTTCCCATGAGTTGATCCCTGTGACAGTGGTGTAATGCAATAACAGTGAAAGGTGGAATAAGAGGAGCACCCAGTGACTGTGATTTACACCGGAGACTACTGGATTCCCACTTCAAACTAGCAGCTGATCAGAGAAGAAAGACGAGTGGAGGGAATGAAAGCAACACGAACATGAGGGTGAAGCGATAAGCCAGGTGGCGAGACGAGAGCAACGGAAAGGAGAAGGGGGAAGTAAGAAATAATCAAACCAACAAAGGGAAGACGAAAGAAAGCGAACAAAGCGAGAAAAAAATGCAGGACACAGACACACAGGCAAAAGGCAAAAAAGAAGCAATGAAAGTAATAAAGGAAAACAAGCTAATGCCAGAGAGGGGAGGAAAAGTGCTAAAGCAGCAGCCAGACAGCCTCAGTCTGAGATTAAAGAGGAAGCAGGAAAGGTTATAGGAAATGGGAGAGGGAAGTGCCGAGCCATTTATTTTTCTTCTTCCTCCCTTTAATTCATCCTCTTCCTGCTCTTATCAGAGATGTCTGGGAGCCTGTGCTGATCTCAGGTTCTCTACGTGCGGTCGGCTCTCAAACTTTCCTCCAAC
Source organism: Enoplosus armatus (assembly GCF_043641665.1). Lineage (NCBI taxonomy): Eukaryota > Metazoa > Chordata > Actinopteri > Centrarchiformes > Enoplosidae > Enoplosus > Enoplosus armatus. The sequence goes on along the minus strand of NC_092184.1, from coordinate 24,065,108 downwards.
TTCAATGCTAACACACTCGGCGTGTGTTGTTTCTGTGTCTTTTTGTTCTGATGCCGTTTCAACCTTTACAGCGAGACGATTTAACTCACAGCACAACAAATAACACAATTTTATTTTTAAGTACAGCCGTACTTGGGCTGATATGACCAGTAGCTTATGCTGGCTAATGTTAGCTAATGTCAGCAAACCTTAGATACATATTGCTACGATGGATATTACTCTATGATTCTTTCTTCTTTCGTTATTGATAAGGAGTGAATGTGAGGCAGGCAGTGTGAGTGTGTGCAAAGTGAATGCAAAGAAGTGAGTGGATATAAATCCACACTGGGTGGCACAGATTGAAAAACATGTCAGTGTGAGCCAGAAATGTCGTTGCACAGTTGGTACATTGGCTGTTTGCTGTGCTATAATGTTTGGATGAATGAGTCACTATTTTGCACACGCTGGTGGAGTGATAGGATGGATGGATATTAATAGAGCCCCAGTGGCCACTCACTACTATGATTAAAAATCCCCCGTGGCACAGAGCATGTTCCCCACAGACCTCTACTATATAAGAGGCGTCTGTGAAACTGTACCTCCAACTGCAAACCAGGTCAATTATTACTCTTTGTATTATGAATGTTTCCATCCATGAAGGTTTTATATTCATCAAACTATTCCAGAGCCTAGAAAAGTTTTAAAGTTTAAAGTGCGTCATTTGTTCACCTGTCTGTCACGACTGAATAAAGTTTATCACACAGTGAAGTTTAGTTGTGATTCTTTTTCTTTCTCTTGGTTTAGTTTCTCCTTTTGATTTGTGTGGTAATTAGCACAAGCGCCTCCACCTGTGTTGACTGCTCATTCTTGACACACTGCGACAGCCTGTTCGTCGCCTGGACCTTCAGATAACTCTGGATAGCGGTTCAGTTAAATTGCCCGTGTGTGAGAGTAACGTTCATCTCTCTCCATGTATTTCCCTCACCTCAAAGCTGTCACACACTGGTGTGTTCAGCATTTTCAGGGGCAACCACCTTTTTACGGTCGTCACTGTGGCGGCCTGGTTTCTTTTCTAGGCAATAAGAACATTTTTTTGTATAGGTTTACCTAACAACATGGAGATGCTTATATCTGAGACTTAATCCTTGTTTCAAAAACCCTCTTTCCAAACGAGTAGCATATAACATTTTTATTCAGCTTTTCTTACTCTACAGACTTACTGCCAATGATTTCTCTTTCCTTTAAATTTTGTAAAACCTACATGTTGTTGTTACTGACACATATGATATAGTCACTGAACTGTTCAGTAATTCTTTATTAGATGCCACAATACACTGCTGTTGTGTCTAATCATCAAAAAATGATGTCTCGTTAGAAAGAAACTGACAGTAAAGTGCAAACATCTAAAACATAAACACCTATGTTGTGCTGCTCTAATCACTCCCTGATAGTTCAGAAACCTGAACTGCAGTCGGAGGTTCGTACTAATTGCCTTGACTGACAAGCATGGAGTCAGTTTTAATTTGTGGCTGTTTAAAGGTAAAACAGGATGCTAAGGCATGTGCGCACCCACTACACACACACACACACACACACACACACACACAGAAGCGTGTGGACACACACACACACACACACACAAGCCTCGGAGCCATACTCAAAACACAAAGGGTGGATATGAATATGCAGATTTATTTTTTCCATCAGTGTGACAATCTGTCACTCAAGGCTTGTGCTAAGCTGTGTGTGTCAGTGTAGATTGGCTTGTATATACTGTGTGTGTGTGTGTGTGTGTGTGTGTGTGTGTGACTACACCACCTGTCATAGAGCACATGCATGACAGAATTGGATCTGGCTCATATTTTATAGGAGAGGAGAGCACATTGAGGTTTAATGGGACATCGTGTACATTTACAGTCCTGTAGCACAAACTGGTGATTCATAGAACTCAGCAATGATTTTCTGACATTTCTAAATTTTCAAAACGTTGAAGCAGCATTTGTAGAGGAAAATATTATCACAGCAGCGTCAATGAATGCGCACCGACTCAAAAACTATTCAAATTAGACAACATTTCGATGCCGGTTGGATCTTTGTCAGGTCAAATTTTTTTTATCTAACGTGGATCGAAACGTTGCTACACTGCTTTCATTGATTTCAGTGAAATGTCACAATATATATATATATATATATTGGATGTTCCCCTCAGGATAAATTGACTGTTAGCTAGCGCCATCACAAGGTCAAAACCTTCATTTTGTCCAACATTTTGGTTTATGCAAAACTAATGACATTCCCATCAGCCTCAGCTGTAATTAGCTAATTAGCAAGCTAACTCACTAAACTAAGATGGTGAACATGGTAAACATTATACCTGCTAAACATCAGCATGTTAGCGCTGTCATTGTGAGCAGTTTGGCATGCTAATGCTAATGTTGCGTTCAAACCTAGAAGATACCGATGCCAACATTCCCACAAGATAGAAGGAAGTCAGTTTGTTGGAACTGCAGCCATCCTTAGCTATACTACTTGCTTTTTACAACAAATGTAGTTTTTATGCTTGACCAGATCAGCAAGACCTGGGAGACAGCTACCAGACGTATCTGATGGACATGTAATGATGACATGCTGCACTTGATCTTGAATCGCTCGTCTGTTCCATTTCAACAACCTGTGCTAAAAGTTTAGAGGTTAATAAAATTCCCTAAGCTATTGACAGTGTAAGAATGGTGTTGCACGGCTATTTCTACATTTAAACTCCATCCAAGGAAACAAGAAAACGGAAAGATGAAGCTTTTCTGCCCGACACTGGCAGTAAACAAACTGCCGGTGTCAGTAAACAAACGGGCTGTAAGATTGACCATATAAAGCTTTCTGTCAAACTGTCTGTTGTGGTGTTCGAAACAAACTGTATTACACCAAATCAAACTGATAACCATCCCATCAAATGAAGAGAGGAGGCTCTGCAGCGGCCTGCTTACTCTCTCACTTATCTGCCCTTCTGTCCACTCATTCCATTATTAGTTTTTCTTGAAGAGATGAAGAGACAAGATAGGAGATGGGCCGTAATAGTTTGAAAAGTTTTTAATTATTTTGGACTAGCAGGACAGAAACTTCCTGTCGGCTCCAGTTTTCTCATCCCAAAGCCAGGACGTAGTTTCCATATTTTCAAATGAAAATCCATTCTTGACCTTGGGATCATTATTCTACGAGTGACCACTTCCACATCATTTTATATCTCTCATTATTAAGCAGAATTGCCCGTCAGTGTTACCTTGTTTTTATAGAAGTAGTGTGGTAGCATATGGCATTAAGGTAGTTTAGAGGTTGAAAAGACAAAGCTGGCTGCACACCTGTACACACCTGTGTGAGCGTGTGTGTGTGTGTTCTGGCAGGTGAACAGGAACTACCCATCAGTAAAAACAGTTTCTACGAGCCGAGTGAGGACATGTGATTGGTCACGAGAGACACACAGCTGAGCCCCGCTGTCCAAAGCCAGAGACCATAGCTAATTCAAACAGACAGATTACCGTTTTTCACCGGAAGAAAGCCTTTGTGTGTGTGTGTGTGTGTGTGTGTGTGTCTTTGACATTCCCACAGTAGCCTGCCTTTAATACAACAACCACTAGCCCTATTAAATATCCGCTGATCTGTGGCCATGGCATTTACTTCTCCTCTCAATCCTTCCCTTCATCCCCGCTGCCAAACAACACTCATAGGGACGACTGGCCTTTCATCAGGGGAGAGTGTATCTGTGCTGGTGTGTGTTTGTGTGCGTCTTCTCGCCATAATCGTGTGCCGAAAATCCTAATTTGAAAAATGCACACACACACACACACACACACACAAAAAAATGTCGCAAACAGGCTTCAAAGACAGGATTATCGTTGAGAGCCTAGAGAGGGAGTTAATGTCACTCTGTACACCCACGACAGCCCTGGCTGCTCTCTGTGCTTGTGTGTGAGTGCATGTGTGTTGTTGCACAGACGTGGAATTTGTACTTACACCCACAGTAGCTGCGCATGTAGCATATGTGCATCTCACAAGTGTGATGTGAGAAAATTAGGATTTAAATGCGTGACTGTATCGTGAAGTCTGTGATTCGCTTTTCAGAAATCTTTATTGAGTTTAAAATCTAAGGCAGTTCAGTACATAGATATAAACATAGGTACAGTCAAAATGTACAAGTGCTTTAGAGATATTGGTGTTATTAAATGTATCTTCCTGTGGAGGTCAGCCAGCATGTATTTAACCATTAACTGCTGTCTATCAGTCTGATTTATTGTCACGCTGCATCTGGATTTCCATATTTTGGTGCAAACTGTGCTGATTATTATATATATATATATATATATATATATATATATTATTAAAGTTCTTTGTATTTGGGAGGCATCTGGGAGGCGTTGTTGTGTCTCATCTTCATCACAGAAAATCTCCAAGATACGACAGCTTTCACAGGAAGTCTGCCAACAGAAATAAGCCACCTGCGATCTCTAATGCTCTGAGATAGTTTTATTTTTAATTTAATAATTTATCACCTGTGTGACTTTATTATCAGTTACGTTTTTAGATTTCATTAACCCCATACGTTACACAATTCCTTTTATTAAATCGCACCAGTCTGCCTGTAGATGCCGGTGTTCTGCAGTGAAATCTGAAATCCTTGTTTGTAATTTTGCCCCTTGGCATTAAGAAAAAAACAAACAAACAAAAACACTACACAGCAGGCTGCCACAGTGACTTTGCATGTACTCATTTTGAAATTGAGAACACAGGGTAAAACTTTTACCCTTTTTTTCCTCTCATAGTTTCTTTTCCGTCGTTAATAACTCTGAATGTTAAAACTGGTCCCCAGTCTGGTGGAGTTGCACAAAAAGAACCCATCTTAAGAAATAATTTAGACTAGATGGTACTAATGTTAAGAGTTTCAAGATGTTCCTTGAATCATTTATTTTCTTGATGAAAAATGTTTTTTATTTTTTAAGATCCTGACCTTGTGCTTGAAGATTTCTGACTCAGATCAGAAACATGTAAATGTGTCTAAAACCTCAGACACGTGTTGCCACTTGTTTTGAGAGAACGCAGATTGGGAGATTGAATTTGAGCCAAACAACTTAACAGTTTTCGCAGGGTTCAGTGGCTGCCACTGAGCTGCTGCCAGGGTCCTCATTTACCCCTGTTTATCACCGGCCCGCTAACATCACGTCCTGTGGGACGATGGATGGCCGGAATCCAAAGAAATCCAGCACATGAATCACCTTGTTAATGACAGAACAACACAGATTGCACATGGTTACATGTGAAGTCGCATGCTGCGTGTGTTCGTCTTTCATCACATGTGCAGCTGCTGCTCTGACAGGTGTGAATTGCGTCTGCAGTTATCTCGCACGCTGTTTGTGTTGTTGTTGTTGTTGTTGTTGTAGCACCCGCCGCGGACACTTGTCTTTGCATTACTCTGGGCCTTGTTAAGTCTGCCATGACGGCTTTCTGATGTGCTAAGAGTCGTGTTGGCTGTGTCACGGCGCTCTTAGTAGAGTGCTGTTGATCACACCAGCTAAACCTGACAGGCCGATTCCTCAGGGAGGGGAGGGGAGAGAAAGAGGGTCAGGAAAGGAAAAGGAGGGAGTGAGAGCGACGGAGAAATACAGGAAGGTAGGTGGAGAGACAGGGGAAGTCCAGACAGTGTGATAAACACAAAATAAGTATGCAGACTACAGTAAGAACCACACACACTCAGAGGTAAACACACACACACTGAAGTAATGACTGCAAATAATCACCGCCGTGTTTCCAGTGGTGGGACGTACATTTACTCACGTACTGTACTTAGGTAAAAATCTGAGGTACTTGTATTTTACTTGAGTATTTCCAATTTACGTTACTAGCTACTTTCCAGATTATTAATACAAAATATAATCAACTAATAAATGCTGATTTATGATTGTGGTTTAAGCTGCCCAGCAGTATATAAAGCAGTTAAAATGAGCTCCACCTTTACCAGCTGCAACATTAGTGATGCTTACACATTACAATCCAGTGATATTATATGTATTATTCTGAAATGGGCTGTTCTGCATAATGAGTATTTTTACTTTTGGTACTTCAAAAGTATTTCTACACTGTGGTATTGCTACTTTTACTTAAGTAAAAGTGCTGAGTACTTGTTCCAGCACTGCGTGTTTCTGTGAGCATGTTAAGAACACACTCTAATTGCATCTGCGGTTCTGGACGTATAAACACTGCTCAGTCAGACCTGCAGACATGTTTCGCCACATGCACACACATTAATGTGACGACGGCCCACCTTGCCAGCCAGGTTTGCAGACCGGCTTGACGTCAATGCGGACCAGGACGCTGTGCAAGGCCCTCTTCTGGCCGCAGTCCCAGGCCGTGACCTGGATCTCGTACTGCTGCTGGCGGTCGTAGCTCAGCTTCTCTGTGTTCCGGATGTTACCTTGTGTGGAGAAAAGAGGTCAAAGGTCAAATTCAACTCAAATAGGTTGTTTTGTTTTTTTAAGCACACTCATTATAATGCGTTGTAGAGGATTCAGGTCCCCTACCGTGTCTCGCCGACTGCCACAAATCGCAGTGTTTAAATATTTAAAGACCTCAAGAGCTAAAAATCAGCTAACATGACGTCAACAAACAAAATTGTCTTCTTGTTGTGTGGTTGGGGTAGAAGTGGCGGAGAAGTTCAGTTGTCATTGGCGTGTCAAGCTCTAAACAACACTTATTCTGTGGTTCTTATCTGGGGCCAAAGGACTTTGGGACATCGGCCGTAAGGTTGTAACACGTGGAACATCTCGTCATCAAAATACACTCTTCAGACCCCTCTTTGCTTCATTAAGTGTTAAGTTACGTTAACTGCAATAAAAACATGAATTAATTACTAAATCTGATTTGATGGTCATAATTATATTACTCGTGTGTGGAGATTTACCCATCAAAGGATGAAGATGTGTTTGGTGACAGATGCAGTTTACTTGACAAGTCAAATATTCCACTTTGTTTCATGTGAATTCTGTGAGACAGTTTATGAGATGACTAAAATATGTAATAATAATCAAACTGTCTGTCTGTTTATATAATCTATCATTTCATTTCTCCGTCACCGACGCAGACTGTCAACCAGGCCTTTCAATAATGTGCCATTTGATGAAGCGTTGAGTTGAAAATCTTCTTTCCTTCAGTCTCGTTTAAGGCTGTTAGTTCACAGCTTTCCTCACAGAAGATGATGTAAAGCGGAATAAGTGAAGTTGTTTAGGAAGTTATTATAAAATGTATAAAGTACAATGTTTTTGTGAAACATTTTATTCCGTAATAAATACTACATAAAAACCCAAATCTGTGACTGAGAAATGGTCAGGCGTCAGTCATCAGAGATTCGGAGGCTGACTTTATGGAGTCATAAAATGTCTGCGTGAGCTTTTTACAGCTAAATGGGCTTTATTTTATTGTAGTCATAAGCAATGTGCAACAAATATATGTTTCCATATTCATCACTATAACTTTCAAATTTAGTCTTAATGGAGCTGCTGACTGAAAAAAGTACTTCTCTTCTGTTTACTGACTTATATGACTTTAGAGTTTATTATAAACTATAGAAAGTATTAAACTTAAGTATGCACTTTAAACTGCCTTGAGGGAAGTGAGTAGCATCAGTGTGCTATTGCATTTTGTGTCTTTATGGCATTTCTGACTGAATAGATAACGCTTCATGCTTGGGTGCTGCAGCTTATCTGCCTGTGCACTATGTGTCTGTTTGCTTAAAAGAGTAATGGGTATTTAATTTTAATTTTAAAGCATCATTATATATCATTGTCAAATTAACTGTGATGCCTTAATATAATCACTGTAACAAATGAGATCATGGTTGGGATGACAGGTAGCCTTTATCTCTCACAAGAGCTTTGATTAGTGCTAATGTTTCTCAAAATTAAGACCACGTTTCCATTAAACCCCTGTTGCTTCCTGATGCAACGAGGATGCAGGTACTTGTCCTCCTCTCACCTCCCTGGTGTAACAAATACTGTATGTTGTGTCATCATCCATCAGAAGTGGGATTGTTCTGGAAGTCCTACACTTTGTTTATCAACTTCTTACACCAGGCACAGTGAGGTCTTCACTGAATGGGATGTAATGATCATAGTAATATCAAAAAGAGCAAATTAAAAATGTGCAGAAGTGTGTGTTTATCACTTATTCCACAGTAACACGTGAATAGGAATCAAGACAAGCACATGTTGAAGGGGCACTCCACCACTTCGCTCTGCCTGCCGACACAGTTTAATGTCCTCGGTGGCTTTGTTAGCTTTCTGAAGTCTGAGTAAATAACCCTGATGATGGAAAATAAAACTAAGGGAACACATTCTTCATCTTAATAGGTAAAACTGTGTTTGATGAGTCAAAATATCTGCCATGAGAAATGTATTAAACAGCAAGTGCCACTTAATGGAGAACTCCACCAATTTTACACGTCAAAGTGTATTTACAGGTGTTGTACTACTGCAGTACTACTGTATATGTGGAAAAAAAAAAGCAATGCTAAATCAGTGGAGTACTCTTTTAACATTTAGTACAAACAGGAAGCTATGAAATACATAAAATTATATTATTCTCCTCCAGATAGACCCAAAGCAAATCCTACAATAAGTTTCAATCATTAACTCCACATAAAACGAACTCTTAAATATGAACACCTGCTTGAATGTCTGGCTTTCCTCTATATATTCTGCTGGTTACAACAGCAGTTATTCTTTTTTTAGGTCAAGGTAGAAGTCATGAGTCTTCATTAATTTTGTGTATTTTGTGCTATGAAACCAATCCAGCCGATTCAGTCCGCCACATTCTGCTTGGTATTACAGTACAAAGCCTGCAAGCTTTGTAAGAGCCTAATATATATATATATATGATTTTATAATGTTAGAATGCTGCACATAGCTCCTTAAAATAAACAAATAACCCCGTCGTCTCTACAGCACAATCACAATCCAGACCACAGTTAGAAACTGAGAGTCTCCTGCCTTGTCGGTAACAGCGACCCATTTACCAAGCCAGCGTCTTTTCTCATGCTGAGCAGAGTGTATGAAGGGAGTTCTTGTACTCCTAATGTGTCGGTTAATATTTGATGAGTCTTCCACTACAGACGGATGACAATGCCATACACGCAGCTAGGCATGGGCAGGGGGGGGCGCACCCTGACTGAGGGGTGTAAAGAGCATTGAAAAGAGACACTGTTGGCCCTCATTGGCTGCGTGTTGAAACGTAGCTGGAATGAGTTATTACGATTTATAATACAGCCCGGATACTTCTTGAGGTTTTTGTATTGTTGGGAGAGAGGTGCAGAGGGAGCTGAATGTTGATAATGTGGTATATTTGAATACGAGCGTGTGAGTGGGAGGATTAGATGTAATTCATATGAGGACGGCATTGTTCGCCTTCCCGTCCTCCTCATCGCCCATTCTGTCTCCCTCTCAGCTTGTTTAGAATTCCTTCCCTCCTCGTTCTCCCCTTTCCAGCCTTCCCGTTCCCTTAAAAAGCACATCATTGTCTCACTGTTTAGCAGCCTCATCCCATTTCACTGTTTGCTGCATCATCTGTTGTGCTGCTCTCTACCTTTTTTTTTTCACAAGTGTGCACACTTAAACACTCAGACCTTTCCTGCATGATGGAGGTTCCTATTCCTGCTCCTTCAATTACTACACCAACTTATCCGTGTCAGCAGGCTGTGCGTGCTGTGACTGATGGCAAGGGTGGCCAGCTAGTAAATGACTACTTTACCCTCCATCTCGCTCTCTCTATTTGCCTCTCTATCAAATGTGGTAAACACTACTATACAATTTTACCACAGAGCTAATGCTGCTTAGCCTCTCTGTTTAAAGGACTAGGCCTCCATTACACTGTATTTATTCTTATTGTCAAAACCAACCCTGTGTTAGTCCGTCTCTGCAATTGCAAATTTCCCCGCTGGGGGATTAATAATGGATTATTTTATCTTATCTTATCTTATCTTAATACTTTCTGACTTCCATACCCTGTGAGTGCATTGTCCCTGTTGAGGTCAAAGGTCACAAATACTTTGTTTCATTTAAAATAAAATAAAAAAGGCTCAGTGATTTCCCAAAACAGCTTAGCAGTTTTTTAGCAAACGTTGCTTAAACAGGGGGAAATAGAGCCGTTCTTGGGGACTATATTCAATTGTGGATTAATACACATTTGGCGTGCTAGTGAGTATTTACAGTACGAGGATGGTGTAATTTGATGCTCTATGGGTGGCAGTGTTGGTCATTTGGTTCACCACTTTGGTCCAGACTCAAATATCTCAACTACTAGTGTCAGATTTGGGACAGTCTCTGGATAAATTGGTCCCTCTGGTCCCCAGAGGATGAATCCTGATGACTTTAATGATCTCCTGATTTTTTGTCCAGCGCCTTTTGTCCAATACTTATACCTGCAATTCCCAACAGCTGCAACTAATGATGACTACTTTGTGTATAGTCATAATTAGCAAATGTTAGCATGCTAAAATGGTGAACATGGTAAACATACCTGCCAAACATCAGCATGTTAGCATCATCATGTGGATCATGTTAGCATGGTAACAATAGCATTTAGCTGTGACTAAGTACAGCCTCACCGAGCTGCTAGCGTGGCTGTAGAGTCCATCCATCAGTGCCTTATGACTTTGCTACCCTGCATGTGGCTCTCAGTGGCTCTGGTTCCTGTAAATCTTTACAAACAGGACACGAATATATAGTTTCATAGTTAAAAGTATTATTAAAAAAGGCTCAGTAGTAAATAAATAAATAATGCAAACTGTGCTAGTGAGTATTTGTGGCAGTAGGACGGTGTATGTGGGACAGGGTCAAAATGAACTACAGTGTGTGTGCGTTCATGGTAATGAAGGAACATGCCATCCAGTACAGTGTCCAGTACATCAGTGATGTGTTTTAACAGTTTCTGGACAACAATGGAGGCACCGAGGAATAAGATACATCAGGCTTTGGCAACACAGGAAATACTTGTTAGTAGCATCAATTAAATGTTGAGAATTTGTTGACAGTGAGAAAAATCTAGAATATCACCACCATCCTCTCCTTTCTGTGTGGTTTAGCCCCACTACAGTTTTCTATCTACTTCTCTCCCTGATGATCCTGTCAGAGCACTTACTCTCGCTCTCACAGCCAACACCTACTTTCCTCACTCTCATCTTCTTCTTCTCTCCCTCAGGTGCTCTTGAGTTCAAGGGCTCTCAAAGCCTTTTCCTCTGCGGTCAATGGCTGAGCGAGACCCCTTCAAATGGAGAAAGAGAGAAGAGAGAGCACTCTGGCTGCAGTCCCCCCTCCTGCATCACTCACAGTGCAGTTTGGCCCCAACCTCATCCACTCAGCCTTTTTTTATTGCAACACCTCAGCAGTGGGCAACGCTCGGCAGCAACAGAAACCTACATTGTAATGTCGCTTGCATCCACAGTATGTCTCCTAAAAAAGGAAGAAAAAAGTGTGTGCAGATTTTTTAAAAGAGCCAGTTGTATTTAAAATGGTACGATTCAAGAAGTTTAAACCTAGACTTAAAGCGTGCACTCGAGGAGCACATTTTATCCTACTTGACTTTGTGAAAGTCTATTTAGAAATACGAATGTAATAATTCTAAGGGGCAGAGCTCAGTGTGTCCTCCATCAAACTAGGACGGTCAGAAAGGTCAGTAGAGGACATGAAAACGGAGAAAATGTCTCAACAGATTTGTGTCTCTCACGCATCGGTTCTATATTTGTGTGTGTGGGAAACTATAACATGATAATCTGTATTCGTAATGTTCAAGAGCCAAGTTACAAAGAGCAAGTGGCAACTCAGGAAAGTCGAGTACATTTGAGACGGTGTGTGTCTTTCATGTTTGTGTGTGTCAGACTTCTGTGATCTGATTTGTGGAGACTGATGGCTCTCTGGGCAAAGCTTGACTTTGGAAAGAGCAAAGAACACATTTTATCCTGGGGAGAGACATCTGTCAGAGTCATGAAGTCACGCTACCAGAGTGTACGCAGGTATGTGTAGTATGAGCGTTTATGCGTGTACGTCCTGTGGCTGTAAAGTGCATGTGTGTGTGCATGGATGGGAATTTTTAGATCACGAGTGCTGCTGTGTTACGAGGTCCTTCAAACAAGACGGGGAGCAACGGGGGAGCAAAAAAAACTTCAAACCTGATTTGGAAGATGTCCTCGGATGCGGGAAATCACTGAAATAAGAGCAGCAGAAGTGCTGTAGTTGCGGCAGGCTGAGGGAAAGTGGGTACGCCAGAAAAAGTGACAACACTTGAAATGCCGTGAATATCACACACTGTTGGTAACAGTTTAGGTGAGATAACAAGGTTTCTTTGTGCCAAGTCCTAACACGTCTTCCCTGTTAATACAAAACCCTGCATCCCTGTGGATGCTATCAACAGATCTTTTCCTCTCATGTACTCACCGTTGCGATCTATAGCGAAGGGTGTGTTGGTGGTGGTGATCTGGTAGTTACAGATCTGGCTGTACTGTGGGGAGCAGTCCTGGTCCGTGGCCTCCACCTGCAGGATGCTGTCGTAAATCTTGCCCTCTGTCACCGCGGCTCGGTACTGGGGCTCCCGAAACACTGGGGCAAACTCATTCACATCGTTGACCTGAATGTGCACCACCGCCCTGCAGACAGTAGGGGGCAACAGAGGGGAGGGAAGGGAAGATTAGTGTGGGGGGTAGTCTATCATCTGTCCATCCTTTTTTTCTTTGGTGCACAAGGGAAATAAGGAAGACATTTATTTATTCTTCAATTAGATTAGACTTCACATATATTTACAACAAATCATAATGAGCTGTGGCAGCATTGTAGAAACCCCCCACTTCAACTACCAGACATTCATGGTCCCCAGAGGATGAACCTTAATGACTTTGCTGATACCCTGACCTTTACTATAGTGCCACCATGAGATTGATGTATGTGGGTTTAAGTGAAATAAGGTATCTACTACTATCACTGCAGCCTCTCAGATGCTTGTTAAGTTCGGATGGTTGAGGGCAAAGTTCACCGCCGGTGATGAATTAGTTTGGTAACCAATTGTCACGCTTGTGCTTTCTGTAATACACTGTCTGACCTGACCCAATGGATTGCTTTGATTGTGTTGCTATGGCAAAATAATCCCCATGGATCTCTTCACCTGCCATAGCCATGCAAATGTGCAGTTCTCCAGGCGCACTACACTGCACAAATTAATCATTTCATAAGTGATCTATCAGCAGTAATTCATGTTAAGTCACACATGATGAAAAAACTCCCCCATTCATCACTTTAAAACGTCTTCATCAATATGCGGCCAGAAGGCAACAGATCGCATAATCAATCCTTCGATTCATTGACTGACAACTAGTGGTGGATGACGATGGGACAGAATATTACAGTTTTAAGCTTCAAATGGAAAATACAAAGTAATGCTTTGCTTTACGAGACTAAGGGGGCGGAGATGAGTATGGGGTTTATGGGATTAGCTGGTGGGTATGGTAATGACGGTGAAATTATCCTATTAAAAAAAGCTGTAAAAATCTCTCCAACATGTGGTCGGCTGGAGATGGAGACTGGACAACAAAGAGAAAGACAGTGGAGGCCGAGCGCCGGCAGAATGGATTTCCACACTGGCTTATCTCTCCCTGTCACAAGTACACAAACATAGGAGAGCATTTGTTTTTAAGCTTCTCCACACAAACAGATGCACAGCCAAATTTAATGGAAAATAAGAAATGGACAAACAACTGACGTGACAATACAAAAGGGACGAGGAAATGGGGGATAGGCAGCGGCGATAGTAACCAAGTACATTTACTTCGGTAATGTCAAGTACAATTTGTGCTTTACTTGAGTATTTCCATTTAATGCGACTTTAAACTCTGACTTCATGGTGGTTGACCATCCCTCATGCAGTGTATGGTGGAGTCCTGTGATGTCTCTGTTAATGCAATGAGATTTTTCAATGTAACTGAACAAGTTATAATTCATGAAGGGATCTTTATGGAGCCCCAAACCTGACAAAATGTAGTACAGGTTTTTAGACAGGTCAAAAAAAAAAAGGAAACACTTTTTTCCCCCTTTACCACAAATCAATTGATAAAATAAATAAATAATTTTTCTCCAGCTGATTAAATTTTTTTTTCATTTATTTTCCTCTCCTTTTTCTAGGCACATATTTAATTAATCACCTATTCCCTATGTAACGTTTTATTATTTTTTTATTTTCCTCACCACATTTCCAACTATCTTCGGGCTTATGATTTAATGAGATGGATGCATGTCGCGGGGCAGTGATTGGACCTGGGTTTGTGTGTGTGTGTGTGTGTGTGGATCATAGAAGTATGTGACATCACCTCTTTTCAAGTGAGAAAATAACCAAAACTGTTCTGTTGGCAGGAAAACTGTTGGTACTATCATTCATAGTAAGAAGCTGCTTGAGAAAATAGGTTTTCAGGGCCTTTAAAGGATCTGGATACTGTCTGGACACAGTCACAGAATACGCAAACCAACAGGTGTATGACACTGACTAATCACTGGGCTTTAGGATTGCTGGGACGTTAACGGTGATGCTAACAGCAGCGAAGATGGTGATAAGAAGCACTGACAGATGATGGCAGCACCAGTGTGTGCAGTAAATCCCTCAGCCAGCCTTGTTTTGTCATATTAATGACACTCTCTCATAAACATTACCCCCCTGCTTTGCCACACTCCCCAGTGGTGAGGGAACAAACATATGTTCCACTCCTCTGAGGCTTGTATGGAGGAACTGCAGTGTGTGTGTGTGTGTGTGTGTGTGTGTGATTTTGTATTCATGCACACAAATGCAATATATATAACTAAATGCAATAATTGTGAATGTGTCTCGTTGTGAGTGTGCATGTGAGTGTGTGTTTCTCTGCCGATGGTTCACATCTGGCTGAAACAGACGCCTGGTTCTCTGGGGCTAGAAGGTTTGTGTGTCTGTATGTGTGTGTTTGTGTGTGTTTGTGTGTGTTTGTGTGCGTTTTCATGTTGCTGGAACATTGCCAAGCTACTCCTCCCTGTGACAGGCCTCAGCTCATAAGCAGGAGGTCTACAATGAGTCAGAGTGACACAGAAAGACAGCGGGGGGCTAAGTGACCCCATGGGCGTCCAGAATGATCATAACACTACTAAACAAAGTGGACAAAAACCAGAGCCACAGGGATGGCTACTTAGAAAAAAAGGTCAAAGGTTAAACAAACTACATCACCCCAGCGAATGTTGGAGATCAAATCTACGACCTTGTTTTCACTCTGCAGTGAAATACAGACTGAAGTGTGTGTGATCACATTGTGCTCAAATAGTGGTGTAAAACAATACCTGAATCAAATGACTCCATATAATGTAAAAGGGTCGTGGCTCTTTGCAGCTTTTAGTCACATTTGGCTCATTGCTTTTAGTCTTTTTTAGAATGTAAAGTCAAATTGCTCTCTCAAACCATCGGTAAACAAGCGTAGATGAGCTAGCTGTTAGCCACAGGGCACACAAAGAGGGAATTTCATTCTAAACAGACCAACTTTGGAAGATATCAACTTGTCTGACGTAAACTGCAGAAGCTTAATTTTAACTTCTGCTGAACTTTAGAATATACTTTTGCACAGAACGACGACTGTGGATTTTGTATCCATCACTTACATTGGAAGTAAGTTAGAGAGGGATATTTTAATGTCCATATAGGCATGTGGATGTTGTTTTAAGAGAGACTTGAAAAACATGTTGTCAACGTCAGCATTGTGTTGACCCATCCAACCACTCTGACCTCCTCACTCTGCAAACCTTCTGTAACACTGTCACAACAGACAAGAGTACTACTATTACTACGGCTGCCAGTTTTGTCACTTGATGCTGAACATTTTACGTTTTGGGGCATTTGCTGAAACCACAGAAATGATTTCAGTAATTTCCATCCCTAATATATGGTTATGTTGTGCATCTCACAGTACAAGCAGTTGGGTTCATGGCAACCTGTGTTGCCCTGAATGGGGTATCAGTCTTCCTCTGTCGTTTTTGTTCTTTCTCAAAATAAGTCATAATACAATATTAATTTATTGTTGTTGTCGTATTGAAACTGCTTTATTGAAGGTAGCAAATTACCTGAGAATTTTAATTGATGCTAACAGTGTGGTTGTCCTCATTCTGTTTCTGAATATTCTCTTATCTTTATACACGTTCCACCTGGGAAACATTTGTTGTCAGTATAATAGTCAATATCACCGTTATGCAGACGATACACAACTGTATATCACAATAGTTTTGCCAGATGACTCCAGTTCTTTGAATGTTTTTATTACCGTCTCACTGATATTATGATTTGGATGAGTCATTTTTTAAAAACTAAATAGCAGAAAAAAAACAACTTTTGAGAAACTACTACTACTCTTTTGGGATCAAAAGTAAAAAGACACTGCAGTCAATGTTAGGTTGTCTGTCCAAACAGATTAAGAAACAAGTTATAGATGTTGGAGTGGTTTTAGACTTTCAGCTTCGCTAAACAGTTTTTCACTTAAAATGATGCTGATATGCTGATACATGCTTTATTACAAGTCGCTTAGATTACTTCAACCTTCTTTTTACCGAGCTAACTAAAACGTCAGAAAATTACAGTTACGTCAGAATGCTGCAGCCCGTATTTTGACTAATACAAAAAAAGAGATTACATTGCTCAACCAAGTTTCCAATCCATTTATGTAAAAAAACAGTGTTTACAGAAATAAAACAAAATGTCTTTATTTAATAAAAAGGATTTAGAGGATGTTTGCAGTCATTTCTCAATGAAGTGCATGGCAAACAGTGGAGTCATATTTCAGTGCCAGGTGCGATTTCAATCCCGCTAAATCAAATGCAGACACAATCAGATACCAGCTGCATGTTAGAGCCAGGTGATGCATGTTAATGCCAGGTTAGTATTGTTCCCAGCTTATTATATATTCATCCACACTCATTATTTATCAACACTCAACTAAACACAGCCTCTCAAACTCAAGTCATTATCCCGTGTGTGTACACACACACACAAACACACACACACACCTGCAAACCCAACACAAAGGCAAAGGACTCAATTAATCTTTGTCAAGAATTAGCCGCAAGGCTGAATCATCAATTTCCTTGTGTAAGACTAGAATGGAAATAAACAACCCTAACTATACCAATGGGATCAAATGCACAGCACATCGCAGGATGGTAACCTCATCAATATGCAAGGAAATCACACTTCCACATTGACTAGCACCAAATCCACGGCTTGTGTAATCTCAATACAAGGTGGTTTTAATGCATGGTAATCCAGTCCAGTGTTGCGTGTGATCCATGCCACTATTCTGCTTACCTAACACCGGATAGTATGGATCGAATCATTGATCCATGGCTCGGGCTATCATGCCAAAGACACAGAGGAAGTGATACTAAAGAGTTCAAGCTATAATCTGCAGTGCATTTAAACACATGGAGATTATTCTATGTTAAAGAACATTTGCGCATAAATTAAGTCATTGAATGTCCATTTGCCCAACTCCGCTGGCAAACTTCTAAGCGTTCACCAATGTGCAGAGACTATCATGGTTTGAATCTTGAATGGGAACGGGTGTCACTTTCTTTTGTCTGGTAACTCCGGGAGACAGCACAGATGGTGCGGTTCCTGGCGGCATATTCATAATTGAAACACGGAGACTATACTCTCCCATTACATTATGTTAGCTGAAGATAAACAACATATTCCTACACTAGATGTTTTCTTTTTTTCTTGCCAGGAATAATAATCACGTCAACTAACAGGTTTTGACAGAATGAGGTTTCACTCATATTAGCATCAAGTGTGACAAGCATGAAGTTAAGATTCTTGGTAGAATAAAGCGGCGACACATTGACAGGGCTACACTATCTGTGTGGAGTCCTCGGGTCTTCTCACTGCAGAAATGTATCATGACAGCTTATGCTAACAAGGCGCAGCTCTTGGCCCACTTCTTCGCTGTGACTTTTTTCGTTAATGTGTGTTTTTGTGTGTGTCTGTCTGTATGAATGTGTTTGTGTGCATGTTTGTTTGCGAGTTGGTTATGAGATGCAAAATCAGCATACCTATCCCCAGCTACGGTATTTGCCTTATTTATATGTAAATTTAGGTATATCAGTGTGAATTTGACTCAGCATTTGGGATTTGTGTGTGTGTGTGTGTGTGTGCATGGCTGTCCTTCAGCTAGCTGTTCGGTGGGATAATTAGCCTCTCCAAACTGCAGCGAGGTTAGGACACGCAGGCCTCTAAGATTCACTAATGATGACTTTAATAACTACTGTGCTGCCAAGCACCGAGCATGTGTGTGAATGTGTAGCAACGCGGACGTGAAAAAACATCTGCGTCTCTAAATTACATCTACAGCTTCCTAACAAACATATTTGCACGCACACACAACCTTGGGGGCACCTAACCCTGTTGTGAATGCATTACCCCCCCCCCCCCCCCGACAGCCTCCAGGCACTTAACCCCTGGGCCAGTGTTAAGTACATGTGTCGTTAGGTGCGAGTCCTGGGAAGGATTATGAATATGACATGCTTTGTAAGGCAGTGAGATGTCCCTTATGCCTAATTATTCCATAGCAACAGTAGAAACTTGCACCGAGCAAGGTGTGTGGGGACTGAGGTACAAACAGTACAGAGAAACTTCTCATCTTCAGATGCTAATTAGGGAGATTATATGGTTGTTTTTCAACTGCACCCACCCCAAAGGCTCGGTGCTCACGTCGCTAGCCACACTAGTGAGTTTTGAGATTTCTACTCAAATTTGCAGAGGAGCAATGGCAAGTACTGAGTAATCTGTTTGGCAATGATGTTACCCTAAAACAGTGGTTCCTAACCTTTTCTGCGTATTAGCCCTCATAAAAAACTATTTATGCATTTGCTTTTGAATTTGAAATTGTGAGCAGTTCAACTTAAAAGCAATTTCCCAACACTGTTTTATATGAATAGTTTTTAGAGGTGTAAAGAGGTAAACCTATACAATATATCTTTTTGTTATGTCCTATCCTGGTAATCATCTTGTGATCCCTTGGATCTATCTTGTGCCCCCATGTGAGTATCCCAAATCACTTTCCATTATCAGAAGCATTTTCTGAGCTGTGCTGTGTTGCAAGAGGACCTCATTTAGTAAAACCTGAAGTGAACAATGTCTTCTTGGAGTAGAAAACGATGCCTTTTGGATATGAAGGGGCATACAATGTTAACAAGGCTAAGAAGCTATAGCAATGCTAGCAGCTCTGTGATGCTATGCTAAATGCTAACGTTAGTGTGCTAACATGCCCACAATACTAACATGCTGATGTTTAGTAGGTATAATGTTTACCATGGTCACCATCTTACCATGCTAATTTGCTAATTTGCACTCAACACAGAGTATGGCTGAGGATGATGGGAAAGTCATTAGCTTTACTGGTCGTAAACACAAGTAGCTCGATGTGAGATTACAATTGATTTCAATTCATCCTGAGAGGGAAATGAAGGTCTGTACGAAATTTAATGGCCATTCATCCAATAGTTGTTGAGATGTATCAATCTGGACCAACCGAGTGACAGATTTTTGACTCATCTTTTTCCCTTTAAGCAGCTTTGAGGTTATATACTGTATGTTTTTTTCTGTTTTAAGCAGCATATGTCAGTTAAGCCTTGTAGGGATCATGGTGTTTTTTCTTTGTTAATGGACTTTGAGTTCAGTCAAAGTCCAAGTCTTAGTGATAACTCACTTTTTGCACACAAGATGATTCTTCTCATAAAGACCAGCAGTACTTGACATTACATTTGTCATTCATGCCTGGGTTGAATCACTGTTGTGTTACATCAATAGACAGACACAAAATGGACATTTATCACATTTATGGCTCTTTACTACACGGGCTGAGAACACTTCACAGTTCAGTACAAACTGTTCGTTTGGCAGAGGTCAGCCGTACATTATTGTAGATTAATTTGTGTTTCGTTTAAAGCTGACCTGAGCAGAAACCGTCTCAAGGAGTTTAAGGTGAATCCATTCAAGCTTTGCACTTTGCTGACAAGTGACTAAAGCTTCCACAGGCAGCCAAGTAAAATATCTCAGAGGGCAGAGAGAAGCAATGTGATTCAGAACAAATCAGCACGCTGTTATATTGGTGCTCTGACTCAGAAAAAGGCAGTCATTAACTTCAATGTTTATGAAGCCGTCTGATGCTGTCACCAAGAGTGGGATATAGCAGTTTTACTGGCTTTGCGGGATGATGCATTTATTCAAAGTTTGACATAGCATTTTGAAGAGACAACATTTCATTTGTGTGTGTGTGTGTTTCAGTCACACTGAGAGACAGATTTGTACAGCCAGGACAGAGAGTGCATCCATTTGTGAGTACAGAGGCAGTCTGACGAAATATTCAAACACTGGAGTCTGTAACAGAGACAGAAGGACTGACAGAAAGAAGGACAGAGTCAGACAGCAGGAGCTAGCTGGGCTGTAGCCAAATACAAAAAGAAATACAGGAATAAGAAATAGGGCAGCAGCCAGTGGTAAGCAGAGCAGGGAAGAATAGAGGATAGAGTGAAGTCTAAACTCATCCTGTGTCACTCCTGATCCTCTCCCCTGTCCTCTTTAGCGGCTAATTTTCTTGACTGCTTTCCTTCTCTGCCGTTGACGTGTCATGTGTAATTTGCGCACAGCCTTAGGCGGAGATTCTTCTCCTTCCCCGTTAGCTCCTTTCTAAATCGGAGCGAGCAAGCGAGCGAGCGGTGCGGCGAAAGGCCAGCCTCATCCTCTGAGAGTTGCCAGCGAAAGGACAGGCCATTTAAAGTGTCCCCAAATTCACTTCCCCTCCAGCATCAGCCTGTCTGAGCCAGCCAAACTGGGCCTGCGTCACAGCAGGGGAGTGAGTTATGTTGATGGAAAGTAATAGTGTGACATAACAGAATGCCTGGGTGCTTAAAAGGGATATAAAACATGATCAACAGCATGGAAATAGTAGCACAAATCCATCACCCTTTTTTGCCTTGTACACACAGACAGACACACACACACACACACACACACACACACACACACACACACACTAAGTAAGTCAGCAAACAACATACAGTAAATACAAGTTTCGCTCTACTGATTTAAAACTTTTACCGAGGCTTGAAAACCCCTGCTGCTATAATTCCAGGTTTAGTGTGTGTGTCAGCATGTGTGTGTGGGTGAGCGTCTATAAGCTAGACAAGATGATAGATTTCTTTGCTTGGCTCCATTGTCGGCCAAAGTGAGGTGGGGGTTGAGCAGTTAGACAGCGAGGGGAGATGTGCAGCAAACAGCGGACAGAGGTAGTTGTCTGAAAAGCTTTTTTTTTTTTTTTTTTGTCCTCTCAGACAGAAGCTGCTTTCAGGAGAGCCAACAAGTGTGACAAATTGTTTTTTATCTGTTGACCTCTTTAAAGTAGTCTACTGGTGCTTGTGGAGGTGGGTGTTGTGCTTGTATCTGTGCTGGCATGGCTGGTTCTCACAGCCATCTGGGATCAAGCTGTAGCCGAGTGGATGGCAGGAGGAGACGGAGTTGAAGACATGATGTGAGTTATTTGACTAATATTTAACTTTAAGGCAAGACGTTAAGAGCTTCTTATTCAAGCGCTTTGTGTGGAAATAAGAATTTGAAAGGCATCTTTCTAATGGACTGCCATGTGGAGGGAGGTCGACTTCTATTTACATTTAGTTTCAATGACAAAACCCTGGATCATCATTTATCAGTATTACATACAAATAATTGATTTAATACTATGAATAAAATGTCGTCTCTGTCCATGTAAGGATGTTTGTATGTATAATATCCTTACATGTATAATATCCCCTCACTTTTATAGTTTCAGGTTGATTTTATTGAGATGAGAGATGAAGAGTTGCTAAAAATGTTCGTACATTCATCTGAGTCTCTTTGACCTTGTGCAACAAGCAGCATGTGTCTTTGTTTTGCATCTCCTATGTTCTTGCTCGAAGTTGTTGGGGTTGAATGCAGCCAGAGAGGGAGACTGCAGGCACAACTCAGCAGTGGTGGAGGGAGTATTCAGACCTTTTACTTAAGTAAAAGTAGTAATACAACAATGTAGAAATACTCAAAATGTCTTAAGTATTAACGTCAAAATATAAACATAAATCTGAAGTCTTATCTTAAGCTTTAATGAAGTTTGTATTTATTGATTCTATTTTCTATTATTAATCTAAATCTAGTAAGTAACTAGTACCTAAAGTTATCAAATAAATGTAGTGTAGTAGAAAGAAGTAGAAATGTAGTAAAGTAGAAGTATAGTATAGTAGTAAGTAGCATAAAATTGAAATACTCAAGTAAAGTACCTCAAAATTGTAAAGAACTAGGGGCTGAAGTAAGCACCTCCATCTTCTCTGCATTATTTTGAATTAAAAAAAAAAGAGTGATATGTGTGTTTAATTGGCGGTATTGTAGTTTTACATAATTTAGCCTTAGCATTTTTATATGAATTATGAAAAATCTTGCTTATGTTCCCTTGTCCTTGGAGGAACGCCTTTGTACAAGCAAGCCAGGTCTATGCTGAAATCCGCACTCATTCAAAAGCATAAAGTCAGACGTATGAATCGTGTGAAATATACATATATATACATATGTACTGCGCGTGCACTTGTGTCTTCTGTCAGACTTCAAAGGCCCCTGTTGTTGTTGTTGCTGTTGTCTGTCTTACTCACTTGTGGGACTTTTTGCCCTCCGTGCCCCCGGGGCCAGAGCCGCAGTCGTGAGCTTGAATGATGAAGGTGTATTCCTTCTGCAGCTCGCAGTCTACCAGGCCGCGGGCCCTCAGCTGGCCCTCGCCAGACGTACCGTTCAGCACCACTGCCTCGAAGGGAGCCTCCAGCCCGTGGATGTTGAACGCACAGATCTCCCCTAGAGAGCGGGAAAAAGGGAGGGAGGCAGAGAGGTCAGTGTTAATCACAGTCAATCAGGCAGAATACAGGTGGATAATGAATGGTGTGTGTGTGTGTGTAAATTAGGTTTATGACACAACAAGTGTAGCCGCTCCCCCTCACGCACACACACACACACACACACACCGGAGAGTACACTATATAGCCACAAGACCCTCCCCCGGACTCCTCCGTTGCTTTTTCTAACCATGATGGGAGGGAGTGCTTTCATATGTAGATACCCTTTAAATTCTGGGTCAATTTTTGGATGAATTCAGCAGCTGTGGCGCCGTGTTTTGTTCTCAGCTGCACCAACAAGCTTTGAATTTGTTATTGCTGTGATTTACGCCTCTGACTGGCTTCTTCTCCATAGCAACGCCGGGTGAGGCTCGTGGGTATTGCAATATTTAATGCTGTCAGCCAAGTTGGAATAATAACCTATAGGATTATAATATTATCCAGGAGAGTTGTGGGTTTGTGTGTTAAGGATCATGGAGAGTATCATTAAAAGAACATTTGAAATGGGAATAGAGAAAAGGGAAAAACACTTGTGGACCAGCGGTTGACTCGTTCTACTGTAATCACATGCTCCTGACACTATCGACCTGTTTAGCAGAGGTTGGACTGTGTCAAACCCTGAGCCTGCACACTGACAAAACATTTGTGCTTGCTACTCTCCTGCATTAACAAAGCATAAAGATACAGCAAATGTGAACTTCAGAGAGAGAAAAGCATGCTCATCATATCTTCTCTCTTACCAATGTTCCCAGGCAGTCCTGGAAGTTAAACTACCAGCTTTAAGTTGTGAAGATCTATCACCTCTGGAACACTGCTTAGTCAAGGGAAGCTGCAGAGCGGAGTCCATTCAGAAGTGCATGTGTGCTACAGGAGAGCTGGGCTGGCATAAATACACTTTCACTGAGTTTTACCGCTGCTCAGTCACCTTGGGTCATTTCTGCTCCCCATGTAGTGTTTCGTCTGTAATGTTGAAAACACACTATGATACAGACAGAACGCAGCAGCAGAAACTCACTCTGGAGGTTTAAAAATAGATCGTATTCCCACTTTCTGTCTAATTACTCTTGAAAAAAAACCCCAAGGACATTCCTGCTGTTCGCCCCCCGCAGCATGTAGACATTCTCTGTAGCTCACCGAAAAAAAACAATTGAGTTACACGAGGCTCAAATAAGATGCCGCAAAGTCACCCTTGTGGAGAGATATAGAGGAAGAAAATCCATTTAAATCTAGAGTGAGCGGCTGACAAGAGCAAAACAAAAGAGCCAAGAGGCGGCTGACATTTATTAGCAGGCTGTATAGAGAAGTGTCCATTTGTGGAGTTGGCGAGAGAAGTTCTTTCTTTTTCCTGGTTTTTTATTTTTCGTGGAGACTTGAGACCTCACGCTTCCACTAGTGGGATTTCAGGAAATCACTTAACGCGCCCGGCTCACACTCTGACCTGTGATAGCTAATTGCACTGATATCACTTAAACTAACAGCAAAGACTAAATTGGATTCCCAAACAGCTTTGTGTGCGCATTGCTCCTGGCAAGTTCTGATAAGAGCAACTTTATTTTCTACCGCCTTCCCCCCTTTCTCTCCCCTTTCATCCTGTTTCTGTCATAATCCCCTCCACCTCACCTCACTCCCCTCACCCTCCCTTCCTGGGGCAGGGGCTCTGAAATGACAATTTGCCCACAGAGGAGCTGTAGGCAAAAATAATAAAGAAAGAGTAGAAAGAGGGAAAAGGAGGACAGAAAATGAGAGAATAGGGAGGGGGGTGTCGACACTTTCTGCATGCTGTAAAGACTCCCCCCTCTGTATTGCCTGAACAATGACTTATCAGAGCTAAATGGGCCCCCACAATATGGAGAAGCATGGCTTGCCGGGGAGCGCAAAATCATAAAATGGCATTGAGCAAACGGTGTGCGACGGGGAGTGACAGGAGATGCAACAGTCTTGATGTGCTGCTTCTCTCAATGGTGCACCACCGTACAAAACAGGCAAATGGAAAATCCATCACCGCTGGAGCGAGAAATAAATCCAATATACACAGGCAAGAGCAGAAGCTTCCCATCAGGGTGAATATGCTGAAGATATGCTGATGGCGCACGCCCACAGCCGAGGCCGGGTGGCCCGACATGCTCCTCCTGATTTAATTGTGGCTGGTGGGGGAGCGGGGAGAGGGGTCAAGGTGACCGCAGGAGGAGGACCTCCCTCTTTTAAGACTCAAATGAACACTCAGACAGCTCCAAGGGGGCTACAGATCTTTTTATATGTCCGCCTATCGCTTCACTCCAGACCTGATAAGTGTTGCGCCACCCGCGGAGAGGCAAAGATGGCTGGCGGAGGAGGGAGGGACGAGGGTGGAAGCGCTGGCCCCGGCGGCAGCGGAGGAACAGATGTTGGGCGGCTGGCACTTGGCAGAGGCAGAGAGCTCGCGAACGCTAATTACTGCGCTAAACTGTTAGCTAAATATGTGTCTCCGCGTCACATTAGGCTTTTAAGAGGTAGATTTATGGTCAGAAGGAACTCTGTCTTCTTGAAGGGGGGCCATTTAAAACTAATGGATGCAAACTAATGGATATGGATGCTGCAGCATTATTTCTTTATTAGTTTATTTGCCGGGTTGTCGTCACCGTTTGGTTGTTTGGCATAATGAATCGTTTTTATGATCTTAAGAACTCCATGTAGGATGTCTGAAACATTTTTAATCACTATATTCTGTACACACTTGCCCAGTAAAACTTGCTTGGCCTTTTAGACCCCCTCCATTTGTCTCGTTCTTTCTTCCACCTTATTCTCTGCCGTTGTGATCCCTTGGGCATCATTATATTTTCATTTAATCAAGTCTTAATTAATGACTGTCTATTAGTCAGTGGGAATGTGTGCTCACGACCTAAGCTGCTGTCCTGTTGGTGTCAGAAGTCGCGCAGTGCTCAACACCTCAAGGGAATCTGGCGCCCGTCCACACTAGGCTATCTTTGAGGACACAGTGCTCATTATCAGTGAAGGCAGAGACGCTTTACTGGCGATGGTGGCCTGTGTTTGCAGAGCTGGAGGAGTGTGACAAAGCATTGGGGGCCACAGCGCCTCGGGGCCCCACGTTATTATCAAAGCTGACGGAGCATCGCTGATGAGCTGCCTGCATCCGAATATACACACAAGCTGCCTTTCGCTGTAAAACACATAAGTGCATAGATATGCGCGGCAGCTGTTTACTGGGCGTTCGAGTGAGAAGTAAGAGTGGAGATATGAGGCGGGAAACACCGCTGAGAGGAGGAGGAGGAGGAGAGAGATATGAAGGGAGATGAAAGGAGGAGCCGGGAAGGATGGGAACATGGCCACCGCCTTAGGGCAGCTCCGATCTCCCGACTGGAGAGTGACCAAAGCACAGGCACGAATACACACACTCACATTTACTCAAACTGTGCCAGTTGGGCAGCTCTAATCAGAGCTGACATGCCTTTCATCCTCCTACTGTTGGAACACACACCAGATAGACAGCAAGTAAATCAGATTACTGGATATCACACTGTTACTGAACACATTCTGGACCAGGCATCAGTTTGCTCCCACATCATCTTAATATGTTCACTTGGCATTATGAGTAAATCAACCCTATTTGCACAAGAGTTGCTGTCTACTATGAGGTTTACACAGTTGTCGTGATTTCAGCGGCTTTTCCAATTTGGATTTGGCATGAAATTATCTCTTGTGTTAGTCACCCGCACCACCTGCTAATTCTCCTTCTCATTTTAGTCACAAAAAAAAACACAATTGCACATCCACAAGCACTCTGGGATACATGGATACACACTCGCTCACACACTCCCCCAGCCCTCTCAGCTGCAGTGCAGAGATAGACTGTCAGCCTCGTAACTCTGCAGAGGGCCGAAATTGAAAATGCTGTAATTATGCTCTTCATGAAATTAGCCAGCCGAGGAAAAAACACAATTGAGAAGCTGTCCATTCTGGAGATAAGGATTAATACTAATCAAGCCCGCATGTTGTTACTGGAGCACACGAAACCTGGAGTGGTGTTTGTGTACAGTGTGTGTGTGTGTGAGTGTGTGTCGGATGGGGGATTTTTAATTAAAGACACACTTTCTCAACAGGGGTTTAGAGGGGGGAGGGAGCGTGTTTGTGTGTATATACGACTGTTGCGGAGGGGTTGTGAGATGATTTACTTGCCCCACGGTTACCACCCCCCACCCCCTTCGCCTCCTCACTGTTAATTACATTAAAGGCTCCTCTCACAGAGTTAATGACATCCCACTGTCTTCTAACAGAGTCAACACCCACCCTCTGTGCGTGGATGTGAGAGTGGTGTCGGAGTGAAGGGTGGAGGACTGAACCTGTCAATCAAACTCTCACGTCATGGCGGCAATAGGTGGGCTCAGGGGCCCCCTGAAAACAGCTCACGAGGGCCTTAAAACAGTAAATGTCTACAATCCCTGGCACCTATAGGAGCAGTTGTGTGACAAGCTACCAAATACCCTTCTTTTCATGTTTCCTATGTGGGACATGACGACATGACGGCCTTATCAAGTAATTGAGGCCATATGTTGCACAGGATGGACATACACTGGTAAGTAGTATTGGAAGTTGCGTACATGTGCAGCCCAAAATCCATGAAAGCGTGGATAGTGCATGTGGACTGCACACGCTGACACCTAATACAGTATGAACAGAACTTGACTTCTGTAGTGAAACTGAATACATACACGTTCTAATCCTGTGTTAACTGTTCAGTTATCTCTTGTTCTATGCCAAATATATGTTAAAAAAATCAAATATCAAAATCCCATTACAGCCTCAGCGCCCGCCAGCTGATAACAACGCTGCTGACGGAGGTGTGGGTGGAGGCTTAGAAAAAAAAAAACTAAGATTAGAGAAAAGTCCAAAAAAATCTTACTCTAGTAATCTAATAATGTTATGGGGGGTCGCAACCAAAGGTTAGGAAACAATGCTCTACAGCTCCGTACTGCACTTTACTGGACAAGCCACACCCACTGGTGAGCGCTGGATGATACACACACCATGCTGCAAGTCATAAGTGTCTCTTTTTTAGGCTTTCTGTTATAAATTTGGGGTCTTTAAGTCCAAGCTGAGATCATCTGGACATCATCACCATGCACATTCTGTTTTTAACGTGTTTTTTCACAAATTTACTGTCCCTCTAGAAGTGAGTAATATGTGAGTAACAGTGAGCAACATCATAACGTGAGGTGAATCAGAGTAAGGCTGGTAAAGCAAATCACCACTGGCAGCAGCTTTTAGGCCGAATCACCATGCCCATGCTTCTAAATCTCCTCTCTCCAGGCATTTCACTGGACAGCAGCGCTCCGGGTCCTGAAAACATCAATGGTTTTTTTGTCTTAGCGGCTTGAAAGGCCTGTTAGCTCTGCCAACTGCACGATACCATACACCCACCTCCCCTATATGTCAATAAAGTTAATCACAAACCCCAGTGGGCGACGTGTCAATTACTTCAGCCTAGACCTGGAGCAGAGCCAAAGCACCGCTGTGCAAGCGTCAAACTATCAATAACAAACTGGCATCCGATGCAGCACCAGCTAAAACACCACCTCAATTTAATCAGTTGACCACTTGATGGTTACGTCTACTAAGAAACAATTCACTCAAGCTTTTCGCCACTGACGGCCAGGAATAATCAAATTTCACGGCTGTGACATAAAAATGGACGGCGTGCATTTGTACCAGAATGACTTTCTCTGTTTCCTGTTGTTAATTTCAGAACATGTAGGACAAGGCTGACATCGTTACCTGCACCCATAAAGTGTTCATTGTGAGGAAATTGCATCAAATCTATCAATTATATCGATATTTTATTAACAGTCACAGCTTCTGCCTACTGTTTAAAGCCTTCTATAACCCTCCGTAAGATATTTCTATGTAATTTATAATACTATATTACTCATTGTTGTTGTCTGTCACCACTGAAAAGTCCACTGTGCACAATGACTGGATTTAGGCCATTTACAGTAAGTCTAAGCCTGGATTACATATTTTCCCCTTCATTATTTTGCACATTGTTGCTGGATTACATTTAGATTATGTACAATTATACTTCTAGTCCGATCCTGATAACTTGCTCCCTCAGCCCCCCAAAATACAAGCACACTGACACAACAACTCTTTCCTCGTTGTCTCATACAAAGTAAATTCAGCACATGATGATTTATATGTTTTGGCTTCCAGATAAGGACAGGCAAAGAAAGAAAGCAAGGGGGGGGGTTAAACATTAACAAAACACAGTCAAAGCAATCACATTAAACACAGAGAGGAATCAATAGTTTCTATTTTCCAATTCTGTTCATGGAAATGGCCTTTGGGGAGAGCATGTGTCCTTGTCTGAGCAAGGCCAGTTAGAGTTCAATGTGTTCAAATATCCGTATCAGAGTTTATGACCCCCATTAATGCCCCTGACGGCGTTTTCTGCACAGCTGAGCTACATGATGAAACAAAGACCATCGCCTCGCTGACACTCTCTTTGACCATGGATAGGGTCTATTAGATCTAAGGTCAACAAAGCAGAACAAATCTAACAGCAACCACACAATAGAATATACAGAGTATGTGTACATTTGATTGAGAGGCTGGTTCTCTCCATAGAAGGAATACGACCTAGTCCTTTGTTGAATGGAATATAAAACAAGGCCATGGAAAGATCTTTTTTTAACAATTTGAAACTAAATCCCATCCAGCGAGGCCACAACCCGGTGCTGCGTGGCAGAAAAGTGAAGAGGACAACCTTTAATAGCTTCTAATTTACTCTGTGAACCTGAATTTACCTCGATTTTTCATGACAAAATTACTATTTTATCACGGTAGCGCAGGAGCTTGGGAGTGATTGCTGGTTAACAGGTAGCATCTAATAAATCACCCTCTCGTACTCGTTCAGTCGTCTGACAACAGAAACAGAATGATGTGTAAATGAGGACGGCTACATTGTGAAATCACCTGCGTTAAAACACAGTTTGGGTGATCAAGTAACTGGCTGCTGTGTGGCAGTGAAGACCACTTTCTGTTGATCTAGCTGACCACACAGCTGTCAAGAACCTGTATTTATGTATTCATATTAATTTATTTTACCTAATGAGCCAGCCTGAGAACCGACACCAGGGGGAGACGCCAGAGTGCGAGAGTAGAGATATGGACACATGAGATGGTGTACAGCAGATGGAAGCAAAGAGCATTCATCTGCTGCTGGGACTGGGATGAACAATGAGTGATGACCCCCACTCCTTAAGTGTTTTGGCTGGTTTCTATTTGCATCTATTCGTAGATCTCACTGAACTGAAACCGCCGCCGCCAAGATGAAGGCACGGTTGTTAAAAACGAGAAGAGGACTCGAGCTGGCCGCGAATGACACTGCGGGGAAACGAGCGGAGGGACGGCGGAAAAACTGGTCGAGCTTGCCAGCGTTAAATCCTATATTTTGTTAACCCAACACTCCTGATGCAAAGTGCTTTACATAAGACATGAAGAAACACTGTGTGCAGAGGTCTCTATGAAAATGACCTGGAAACACTAGCATGGATGCAAGTTGTTTTCACATGAGTGTTTCTAGTGTAGCTGTAGTCCCAGTATTACTGTTACTGTTAGTTATTAGTTTCTATGGGCATCACATTTTGTACTCGCTATAAGATATAACCTTCTATTGCAAAGGCACATATTTTCTTCAACTGAACAAAAAGACTCAATCACATGGTGTTAAAGTTTAACAGCATGATGAGCTGAATAAGACCTCAGTCAGAGAATGGCCAGTCCAAGGATTAGTACGCATAACAATAAAACCATTCATTTGAAAAGGATCCCTAACATGAAAGCCCTCTCTAATTTTTTTTTTTCCATTCTTCGATCACCCACTGCCTTCCACAAAGCCCAGTGGAAAATTCAAAAGTCCCAGTTCCAGGTCCCTGCGATTAAATAATTACCCTCATTCCACGTTATGTAGTGCCCAAACGCCCAAACACGGGCTGAAATCCAGCCCTTAAGCTATCGATCATCTCATCGCATGCCGGCAGCTCCGGCAGCCAGGCCCAGCTGTTCACCATCATCGCCGCTGAGTGTTACAGGCTCGGCTCCAACCACACAATGGATACGGCTCCACTCAGCCTGCTTTAGTCTGCTCATGATTCAACAAAAACCTGGACCAAGGCCAACATCAAGGCTATAAGACTTTATCCAGTGCATTCAGGGCCAAAATCAAACAGGTCTGCGCACAAAGATGAGGCAAAGATGGATGCTGAGTTAAGTTTACTTTTGTAAAAACTGCAGAAAATGAGGTTAGCAGATTTTACAATACGTTCATGGGGTCACTGTAAAACCATAGAGGCATCATGTCTCCACTGACCACGCACAAAATGTATGCTAATCTTGTTTATGCTCTATTAGGAGATTTGAGAGGGAAACAAGATCAAAATGTTGATGCTAGCCCTCATATCTCTGGTGTATTTTATATGTAAATTGCTATCAGTTACATCACCATGTTTAAAAGCTTATGCAGCCACAGCGCCTATGAGGCAGGAACCTATCCTTTAGAGTGGACTCTGTGGTAATGAGTGCATTAGGCTGATGGCGCAGTGAGAGTGCAGGATGGATGAGCTCGCTGTAGAGCGGTTGCTGCAGACTGTGAACGACGATGGCCTCGGGTGACACTTCTACTACCGCTGCTGGCAATGTTTACCTTCAGGGGGGAAAAGACAAGAGGAGAAAATCGAGGACGGAGGAGAGGAACGAAGGAAGAAGGGGGAGCGAACACAGTGACGTATGTCTGAGAATAGCCGCAGAGAAAATATCGTTCCTGTGTCTGTGGGAAGTCCCTGGAGAAGACTCGTGGAAGATTATACTATGCTTATTCCTAGAAGAACTACAAAGAGGGAAGACGCGGCAGTCAGATGAGACAGCAGCACAGATGTGATGGATGAGAGATCCTGATGGCAGCTACAGTAGAGAGAGGACCCTGTTCTACGCCCTCTTTAAAATGTCTGTTTTATTACATCAAAGTGCAACGTTTTGAGCCCAAACTGGCCCTTCATCAGGCACAGAGGAAACAGACTAAGGTGTGTGTCATTGAATAAATAGTTTTAGTCCCACCACGAGATCAATGAGACTACATCAGGATCAGTGAGACTGCCCTCGAAAGGAAAACAACAGCATCAATAGTTTCAGCAAATGGCCAAAAACAACATATGCTTAAGTCCAAGTGACTAAGATCTCTAGTGGCCGTAGTATTTATGACTCTTGTCTCTAGTAGAGCGACATTATTACAGAGCCATAAGGTCCGCAGAGGGAGGAGGGGTCAGGTGATTGGACCTGTTTCGTACCGCCAGTCAACGTAGGTTTCTTTTAACCATGACCACGATTGTTCCAAAACAAGTGTTTTTTATTGCAACAGTGATGATGAAGGCCCCCTAACTTTAACAAATGAGTTCAATGTTTTCCTAACCTTAACTAATTTCTTATTTTGATCCAAACCACGCTCCCTCCATAGCCCTAAACCAAGCTGTGTTTGTGTCTAAACTGCACAATAAAACAGATTTATTCCTCCACCAGTGATGTGTAACGATTTTAGAAGACGCCAACAAATGATGACGTCCCGCCGATAGGGGCGTTTCTATGTGTCGCTCTAGTCATTCAATCTGGAGGACTTGATGGGATCACTACACACCTCCAAGCCAGACTCAAAACAACATAAATAGCACATAGTACAAACTAACATTGCGTACATAGGAAATCATGAAGAGTTATCTCAAAAGCTAAAAATTCACTGACAATAAATCAGAGAATAATGTTTAAAATTTAAAATCTTTGCAAATCAAGCAAATCATTGTAGTCTGTACAGTACAGTCAGACACATTGTCGTCTCCCCAAACACACAAACTAAAAATGCTTAGAGGTAAAATGCTTTCCGAACTCTCATTGGAGAGAAGTTTGCATTAGGACAAGTTTTGAAAAACGACTTGACTTTTTCCACCCAGGTCTTCTGGCAGCAGTGGGCCACCATCGCTCACTGATACTGTTCAAATTGGGCCAGGGATCTGGAAGTGTGAAGGTAGGACAGCCTCTGCCAAAAATGTGTGTGTGTGTGTCTGTGTGTGTGTGTGTGTGTCTGTGTGTGTGTGAGCAAGTGAGAACGTAAGGTAAGAGATTATGGGAGCAACAATACACATCACGTCAACAAATGCCCCATAGTCTCAATTTCTTGCTGTCTACACCTGTTTTTCTACAGCTGGGTGTAAGTGTGTGTGTATATGTGCTTGTGTGTGTATGTATGTGTGTGTGTGTGTGTGTGTGTGTGTGTGTGTGTGTGTGTGTGTGTGTGTGTGTGTTGTAGAGAGAAGCAGGGAGCGATCAGGTTGGAAACATTGATAACAGCTAGGCTGATTTGGCCTCTTGCTGTTCCTACACCTGTCTCCTCTCCAAAGTAAAAATGTGTGTGTGTGTGTGTGTGTGTGTGTGTGTGTGTGTGTGTGTGTGTGTGTGTCCCTGCGCCCTGTATTCTCCAGTGTGTGTGTGTGTGTGTGTGTCGCCGTCGCTGCCTTCCACACCTGAAAACCTGCACAGACTGACACTCGCACGTGATTGGCTGGGAGAACAGCTCCATCCCTCCAATCATTTATTCCTCTCATTCACTCTCTCATTTATTCCTGTCGTTCGCCCGCCGCCATTTCTCAAATCCAGCTTCTTATTAAGTGTCTGTCATCTGAGCCATTTGTCCACGGCCCTGCGTTTCTCCATCTCTTCGTTTGTCCTTCATACCGTGTTTTCCTCCCCTTTTCGTTTCACCTTGCTGGAGACATACTGCCGTGTATTTCCACTCTGAAATTGTATTTCTATCCCTTATTTAACCAGGTTTGTTAACAAAGAACACATTAGAGCATTCATGAGTTCAATGTCCTGGTCAACAGAACAGTGTTTCTGACATCAACCCTCTAATCTCGAGCCTATTTCCTTCTGCTTTGTCACATTTTCTTTTCAATGAAACCGAACATGTAGACCTTGGTGAGATGCCGATAGGACAGCCAGCCTTAACACTGAAAAAGACATTTCTAGTCATCTCTCACCACTAACTGCACCATTTTGTGAATCCAAACCTGTTTTAATGCATTTTCAGTGTAGAATAGAATCAAAATGAAGACTAAGGCTGCCCTAGAAATGCCTCCCGCAAAAGCTCGCTGTGTTCTTGCCGTCACTTCCACTTCACTCCCGAATTAGTCATCTATCACTCTCTTTGCTGCCTGCTTCCTCTCTTCTGATCCTTGGCAGTAGAAGCTAGCTGGATCATTCAGTGAAGGCCCATGGGACGTGGAAGTCAGACTGTACTCCCCTGCTATTCAAAGCGCTGCCGCTGCGAGTGAAAAGTGATTAAACCTGGCAACACAGAGAGGGCCTTTTCCCTTGCAGCTTTTAACCGATTTGTGATTAAAACACTTTCTCTTTTTTTCCCGCTGAAACCGGCTACCTGCTACCTGATGGCACCGCTGATGAGAGCGGTGAGAGTGAACCAGAACAGCTAATTTGCTGGCCATGAACTCAAAGCAATGTGTTGAAAGGTGATAATAATAATTCTCTGTAGGTTCCTCATTACAGGAAACCCCTTCCACGTTATATTCACTTCATCCATTGTTGATATATGCACTAATTAAAATATTTATAATTAGTGCAGCTTTAACTCTTTAAACTTTAATCATGATCTTTCCTTAATCTTAACCATACGGTAGCTGACATGAACAGATAGTGTTCAGAGCAGTACTTTTAAATAACACTGTGCTTGAATGTAATCGAGGCTTTTGCAAAATCAGTCAAAGATGATTCGATTCATTCACTTAACTATTCTTTCAATGTCACAGCTGATGTGTAGTGAAAGTTCAGTGGGAAGTATAAACATACAGAGAAACTACACTGAGTCAGTGCCTGAACTGACTTATTGTTTTTACTGTACGTTTCCCTTTCAGACTGATGGGGAACACGTGGGTCACGTTGATACGAGGATAAAGCATAGATGAAATTGTTTCATTATACGTCAAAGGTGGAAACAATACTGAAAGAAAATAGATAATAACATATGCATTGAAGTTAAAAAGGTAACACAGGCTAATTGAAAGGCAAGCAGATGCATGGGGTTAGTTTTAAATAATGCATTTCCAATAACCTCACATTCCCTACCAGTTCCTTTCCTTCTTGCAAAGTGTGATGGAGCATGATAAGGATGTTATTAAAATAGCCCAGCAAAGCTTGATCTTTCTCGTAGGCAGTCTCACACTGTATCAGAGGCTAATCAATATTTGTGCAGAAGATGCACATATTCTTTACTCTTCTGACACGTTGCACAGGGTGACATGACACCTTCAACCTTCAGAGTCTTCTCATCTTGCCCACAGCTCGTTACTCTCCATTTCAGAATCTCCTCCATCGTTCTGCCTGTCCGTCCTCCATCTCAACCGGCTCCATTCACCTGGTGTACCTCTGCCAGCCAGCTAATTAGCTTTAGCACTTTTACAACCCTTACATTATCTTTACTGCAGCTTCTCAGTACGCCACATTAACTGCAGAATAGATGCTGTCAGCTGTTCTGGAAACAGCCGTAGCTATAGCCGAGTCACAGGGCCTGTGCAACTCAGTCTTACCACAGGCAGAGATAATGTCAAATAAAGCATCATTCAATGAGATAAAGTCAAGCGCTAATTGGCCATTTAAGGCCATAATCACTGCAATGTCTGCCATATATCAATTATATAGTATTTTGAAAAAGTATATTAATGAATTATGTTGGTTGTCTATTTCACAATTATATCTATATTATATACATAAAATATATTTGAAGCACTGTTCAACAAATGTGTCTTACCCATAAATCGTTTGCAAAGTTTTAAGTTTGAATCCTGCATCGTTTACATCCGTGTTTGCTTGCAGTCTTTCTTCTTCTTCCTTGCCTTTGTTGGGGCATTGCTACGTTTGCATGTCACCGCTGCAGACTGTCAATTAGTGGAATAGCATAAAACAAGGACACACTCATAAAAGCATTGCACTATAGCGCTGCTAGTGAAGACTCCATAGTACCTTTAAATAACAGTATGGACAAAATATATCCTGAAAATATTAACGAGCACTTTAACACTATTAACCTCTTTTTTGAGTTAGGGAATTACATGTACAGTCACTTTATTATAACTACCTATTGAGCCTGGTCCCACTTTGTTATGTTTATAATAAGAAGTAATTTTCAGTAATTCTGTCCCCATAAAATATGTGAAAAATCTATGATGTACCCTGGGACACTCTGCCCCAAAACTACCATCATCCCCTACTTGTAAGCTAGTAGTTTACCATGTTGTTCAGTGGCAAATGTACATGTTTCCTTCTACTCATTCACATCCCCAATTGTGTCGATCTCCACTGCCTCTGCAGCACCTGCTGAAGCCGCTCTAAGCTACCGTTAAGACGCGTGTCAAGGTTCGAAAGCATGTTTTTTTAATTTGTGAAGGAGGCGTGTTCAAGCTGAAACGGGGTGTTAAGTTGCTGTTTAATTAACATTTGTAATCATGGATGCTGATATTAGATAATACTTCATAAAGTATTCTTGAATTAAGCAGTGCCATAAGTGCCAGAGAGCAGCAATAAATGTGCATAAATAGGCATGAATAAACAGAAAGTAAATGGATGTTACGGTTGCTCCAGAAATAAACTAAAGTAAAGTTGGTGATAGCTGAAACTGTAAAATGTTGGTATGGTAAATCGCTCACATTTTACCAAAGTAAATATCATAGCAATAATGTAAGAAAAAAAGCAATATAAAGGACTCCTATTTCAGTGCCTGAAGATATTTTTTCTTGAATCCGTTCACCTCTGTGAGCTATGATAAAGACAGCAGAGGTCGTGTTATGAAGGCTGTGATTGCTTCCTCTTGCAGGTGGCTGATGCAAAAACCAAACACGTAAAAACACAAAAATAAATGAAAAAAAAAAAGATGAACAGTTCACTTAATGTAAAGCAAGCACATCCTATAATTCAATGAGAATATGTTACATGTAATTAATATTAATAACATCAGTTTGAACATTGACTCATTAGAGTTAGTCATGAGGCCCTCTAAACTATTTATGACAACAACAGCCCATGTGTCAAGAGGAGATTAATAATGCATTACTCCCTGCCTGCAGCAGATGATGGACAGTAGATAAAGTCTCAGCTGCATGCTTGTTGGACGATCTTTTGATGCCAAATCAATACAGAAAAAGATAATGAGAAATGCTTCATGCATGTCAATGCATCTTCACAGCAGCCATGTTGTCATATTTACAGGTTTGAAATTGATCTTTCTTTTGGACTAAATAACACAATCATAGGGATGTAAATCTTGGGCCAGTCTGCACAAATGTCACTCTCAGTAATTTTCAATCATTTTCCTCTGAGGGTATTATCACACCAGCCAATTTGGGTTTTGGATCCCGCGCTCACTACAGCAGGATGTGTGTATGTGTGTGTTTTCACTCCTGCCTCTACACTCCACTGCATTTCTATGGAAATCTGCGCGTGCACGTGTGTGTGTGTGTGTGTGTGTACGCCTTGAGTGCGTCTTATCCCCCCATTCACCGTGAGCTGGCTGAGCAAATTGATACTGCTCTGGGATTTTTGGCGATCTGTAAGTCCGCTGTCACGGTGATGAGAGCAGCACAAAGACGCCGGCGGTGCGGTAAATGTCAGCATGTCAGCGAGGAGTTACACAGAACATCCGAGCTTGGCACGTAGGGGCCGCCTGCCTCGACCCAGCACACACATGACAAGGCCAAACTCGTACAAACAAGAATAATCCCTCCTCATATACTGAATAGGAAATCACACGCTCACACACACACACACACACACTCACTCACTCACTCACTCACTCACTCACTCACTCACTCACTCACTCACTCACTCACTCACTCACTCACTCACTCACTCACTCACTCACTCACCACCATACTCATACCTGTCAGGAGAGGCTGACTTTCAGTTTCACAGGTTGAACATGATAGATGTGTGTGTGTGTCGGGGAATAAGTAGGCATGCATATTCAGCCAGTTCCACATGTGAGCACATCTACTTGAAGGAGTTTTCATTCCCGTCCCTCCGTCTTTCACTCACGGAGTGTGTGTGTGTGTGTGTGTGTGTGTGTGTGTGTGTGTGTTTGTCAATAATGCAAGGCATTCAGAAAATACATGTGTGTCCTTGCGGAACAGAGCTGAAGTTGCACACATGCACAAAGACACAAATATCAAGTGGGTAGTATTTGAGGATTGTTTGTTTGGATAGGTATTGATATTGACTGGTGCTTCTCTGCTTTTTAAGATGCTGGCGTTCCCTCCTGACAGCTACAGTATTTCGCTGTATGTTGCTATGTTTACCCAACACTCTTATGCCAATTTGAACACGTCATACTTGGGACATGAAATTCTACTCACAATGTCAGCTCATTAGTATCAGCTGTCAGTTCTGAAAATCCAAGCATTTGTTGTTTCTAAGTATGTTCATACCTATGCTGGCAGCATGGCTCTCTGGATGGCACTACTTTGTTCCAGACAGAAATGTCTCAATAATTATTGGATATATTTCCTTGAAATTTGGTCAAAATATCGATGGTGTCCAGAGGATGAATCATAATATCTTTGGTGATCCCATGACTTTTCATCTAGCGCCACCAGCAAATACTGAAGACTTTCCCATCACCCTCGGTTGTCCTTTGTGTTTAGTACTAATAGCAAATGTTAGCATGCATGCTAAGATGGTGAACATGGTAAACATTATACCTGCTGACACGATGATGTGTAGGTGCTGAACATCAGAATCAGAAATACTTCATCCTGTATCTGCGTAACTCTGCCTCTGTCTGCACACACACACACACACACACACACACACACACACACACACACACACACACACACGCACACGCACACGCACACGCACACACACACATGCCCTTAGAGAGGAAAGAGATGGGATGGGATTCAGTGCTGGGAAGTTTGGAGTGGGAAGCTGTCAGAGAGTCTATCCCTTAAGTAGTGTGATTTAACAATTCAACCCTTTTCCCCCTAAAACATGCTCAATGTTTTTTGAGCAAAGTAAGGTTAGACCCACGACGATGGTTTATTAATGACGGTATATCAGGCCGATATATCAAACTATCCATCAGCTTTTATTGATAATCACATCCCAGCTACTCAGAGTTGGTACTGTTTGCTTTATGGCATATTTACGGAGTAATTGATTCATGATGTCCTGAGCTAATATCAAAAATTGGAATCAGGCCTGATCAAGTCAAGATTATCATGAATATTTCATTTGTTAAGTGATTTTCACCTGTCCACTCAAATTATCTGATGTCGTTACCTGAAATATGCAAACAAGCATTA
The DNA here is from genome assembly GCF_043641665.1 of Enoplosus armatus. NCBI lineage: Eukaryota > Metazoa > Chordata > Actinopteri > Centrarchiformes > Enoplosidae > Enoplosus > Enoplosus armatus. The sequence continues at coordinate 24,025,744 of NC_092184.1, read as the reverse complement.
ACCACCTCCATTTATGGCAGTTAGGCACATTTATATGACAAGAGGTGAGTCACTCAGTGAATGGTGAATCAGACTGACGAAGACTGCCAGAAGCAGAAGGTTTAGTAGCAGGTCACATGATTTTAGAGTCCACAGACATGCTGGCGGCTGTATTTAGGCACAGCGATGCTTTAAGCTAAATGTGAATGTCAGCATGCTAACATGCTAACAGTGAAGATGCTTACGTGCTGATGATTAGCAGGTATAATGTTTACCAGTTCTTAGTTTGTTAGCATGCTAACATTTGCTAATCAGCACTAAAACGCACAGCTGAGACTGACAATTATACTGTACAAAATGTCATGACAATTCCAATCCAATATGAAATATTTCAGTCTGGATTAAAGTGACTGACAAGAAGGGTGATTCATTAATCAATACTTAATAATAATAATAATAACTTGCGTTTTTTCAGTGCCTTTCAGGGGACCCAAGGATGCTACATAACTATACTATACTACAATTGAAAGGACGTCAACTCATTTCTCACAGCCGATTGTTCACAAAGAAAAATACAATTAGGCCCCTGCTTTGCTATTAGCACTTATTTCTTTCATTTCTTTACAGTAAAATACTTCAGTCAAATCAGTGGGTGTGGCTCAACAGCTCTGCTAAACCTGTTGCCCCCCCCCCCTGAAATCTTTTTATTATATTGTATGACTAACTTACAGCAGGAATCCTGCCGTGTGACATACTGTTTCATTATACCGTTTGTACTGTACTTAAACTAGAAAGCTCCAACAGAAGTCAGCTTGATAAACCCATGTATTGAAACTACAGTGTGGGTATCCCTGTCAGATTAATCTAGGCTGAATTCTAAGAAGAATCGTGGTTGAATGTGATCAAAACATTGAAGCTGAACAGAAACTTGTTCCCAACCAAAGACGCACTGACAATGTTAATAAAACTAGTGGGCAGATGAGTAGAGGAGAGCAGCTGAATCCTAATAACTCAGTGAGGGTGAGGTTGAAAGGGAGACGGGGAGGTTGATTGATTGAGTTTGGGAGAAAGATTGGGGACTAGAAGAGTCAGAGAGACAGAAAGAGGGATGGTGCAAACAAATCAGGGGGGGGGGGGGGGGGGGGGATGCAGGTGGATTACAGTCTAATCCATGCCTCTCTCAGTGTGCTCTTATTACATTAGAGCAGAGTGAGAAACACAGCACAACGGGCTGACCTTCTCTAACTCCATTTCATTCCACTGGATCAGACCAAATGATTTGATCTGAGCTGCACTGCCCTCAGAGAGGAAGCACACGCTACTGTACAAGCCACTGTCATCATTCAGCGCGGATTAAACGCCACACACGAAGGGAAGATGTCCACGTAGGATACATATAGTAACACAACAAGATGTTACTGTCATGGCTATGGATAGTAACGGTGACCTTTACTTTAATGATATGTCACTACATCCCATAATCCAATCCAAAGTGCATTCATATTTGTCCTTTACGGTAACATCGCCGGAAAATATGTGATTTACATATGTGACGAATGAAAGACACACAGACTTTCAGTTAGGTACGATTCTTGCTTCTTGTAGGAATATTAAAGTCGATTATCACACTTTACTATAACATATTTATGTTTCTGATCTTTTTTTTGGACAAATGTAGGCCCCATTTTTCATTTCATCCTTGCTTGTGAAAAGGATACGATGCTAGATGTGCTACTTTTGCTTAACCCCTCCCGAGGCTTTTCTTTTTCAGTTTTCACTCCCTTTACATAAAAGCTTAATAATAATAATAGGATAGGATATTTTTTATGAAAAAAAAAAACAATTATATGCAATTTGAAAGGAGTGAATGGATGGAGGAGAATCAGATATAAGGCCTTTGTGAACGATAGTGAAAATGTCATACTGAAATATCTAGCAGTTCCTCTTTGCACATGGACGTGTAGACAACAATCACTGTATTACCTGAGAAAAAGGAATAGTTTGATGAATACAACACAATCGTACAACAGTAATTTCTGCATCTGTAAAATGTGACACATTGCATTGTGGGATTGTAAGCAGAAAGAAGCGCACATGCCAGGATCCACTCAGAATTCGGACACTCAAAGACAATGGCGGAGGGTAAATACAGTGCACTTCATAGTACATAGGGAGTGTGTTTGGACACAGCCAACTATCCCTTTAAGTTATAAGGTGCGTATTTATTTTTTAGGATTTCTAAGCAGATTTATGGAAGTCGTAATCGCAGTTGAAAACAAATTGAAATTTGTTTGCCACAGTCTCTGAAAGCTCTGATGGTGTCCTCTTTCTGCTTCATGCAATCAAGTTTCCTAACAAATCTGACCCAGTGGCACATGAAGAGTGGCACTGTTTCATTTTTGTGTCACGGCATCAGGTGAAAATATTGCTCCTTTCTCAATGGCAAATCATTCTCCTCCAACCTTCTTTGTCATGCTCCACCTTTACTACACGTCTGAAGCATGACCTTAATATTCTAATGTTATCTATTTAATTAATCTGTTTACCTGCATTTTCATGATTTAGAGACCGCGCTGAAAGGGCAGGAGCACCAGTTATTACTTCACTGCTGTCTGCTGCCTCACGAGGGTCAATAGAGTTGTGTTTTGAAGGTATAATGAAGGGTTTTTTTGTTGCTTCACAGCCTGCCAGCTAGTATTGTGGATGCATTATGAGTTTGAATTTTGAGGACTAATAGCGATTTACAGGATGCTTTTAAAGAAAGGCTTAAAACTCTGCAAGCTCACATCAACAGGAACTTAGGGCTTTTCTCCAGGAACAGCTCTTCAACTGATCCAATGGGATCCTCGCAAGATCGCTCTACCAGCCAATCAATGTGTCTGCAATTAGTGTCGCTCTAATTAGAAACCATTGTTCTGAGCACCGGCTGAGGCAGTTCATTCATCAATATGAAATTAAGCAGCAGCCACTTAGCATGGGATTACTATCATGAGTTCATTTGTATTGGAATCAATTTATTTGCATCGTTCGCCGCAATCATGCCTCGAGGCTGCATGTGGGAGTCCCTGAGACGAGTGAGAGGAGTCCATGAGGCTCGTCATATTTGAGAGAGAGAGAGAGAGAAAGAGAGCTATAAAGAGAGAGAAACATGAAGAGGAAAAGACAGAAAGAGCGCACAAACTGTGAAATTACTACCGATTTCTTCCCAAGGAAAAGTCACTTATCGCAAATCAAACAGAGCAAATGAAAGGAGCAGTGCAAATCAAATAGTCTATCTTAACCACCTTAGCAATATCCAGCAGCTAATAAAACAACCCGTTCTAAGACCAATTTCACATCCTGTCTTGTACGGCTCTGACACAGGCGGAGGCACTTCAAATTACAATGAGAGATGTCATCGACGCAAATGTATCATCACAAATGTATTGTTAAGAAAGATGAGAGAGCTGTTGGATTTCCACAGCTATCTCTGTCGCTGTCTCTATCTCTGACACCTCATCTCATCTCTCTTTATCTCCGTCTCACACACACACACACACACACACACACACACTCGCACACACCGTCATACATACTGTACACTTGTGAACACGCATGCACATGTGTCCTTACATGCAGATTCCTGCTCTCGTTCCCCCTGGGGACAAAGTAATGTAATTGTGTGCAGCAGTGGATTCCATTTCCATCCTAAATGCAGACTTCAGGGTGGCATCTGTTGAATTAAAGCAGCTTCTGATGTCTGACAAACGGCAACACCAAGGGATTCCAGTCCCGTGCAACTCACCCAAAAAAACAAACAAACCCACATTCAAATGCACTGAATGGAAGACAAAAAAAAAAAGGGGGTGTATCCCCCAACACACAGTACGCTTGTTATACAGTTTGATACACTGGTGCAACCTTGATTTATTTCTATGACTCAGCTTTTGCGTTAAACGTTATCGAGCTGGGGTTTTGTGAAAAGCTACAGCCATTATTCAGTTGAGGCATTTCATTTGTGCTCGTATTGTTCACGCACTCGGTGCAAATGAAAGGCAGAGGGGAGACGGAGAAAAACAGGACCTTGATAGAAAAGAGTGTTCTTTGTTATGAAGGCTGAGCCGGCTTATGTGCTCTCGCTAATAGACAACAATCATATATCATTGATGAGTAATGAGCCACGCTCTCTTCTCCTCATCGCAGCAAAGAGAACAACATTGACATGCTGTGAGTTAATTATACCTCTGTAATAGCCAGGATCAGTTTGCCAGCAACGGGGTAAAGTTGTGAAAAGTCTTAGTTCACGCAGCTAGTGAAGAATGGCCGTGCTCCGTTTGCCGTGCTGCTGGTTACATAGTAAAGGCGGGGAAACCTCGAGTGGTGGTGACAGGTATGACATCAAATATCGTATTAGCTGTTGATAAGCAGTAGCGCATAGATGAGATTTCATCCTTTTGGTGCTTTTTGTTGTTTAGTCTGAATTGTTTAGTATGCTGTTGTTGTTGCAGATGTGGTATTCTGTTGATGTGCCCCACAGAGACATTTCTTTGAGTCGGTATAAGCTTCATGTGTGCTGGTCGGGTTTTAGACACAAACAAACAACATGCTCGGAAACAACTCCATTTCATCCACCTCACAGAGTTAGACCCACAAAGGAGATCCCACCTCCCCCCTTAATACTAGCAGCCTGTAGCATTCTGCTGTTTGCAGACAAAAAACACACTAATCAGATGTCTAGTGGAAGAACAAGAAAGATTAGACGGCTGCATTGTACATAGAAAACACACCACTCACACATGAGTAGAGGATTTAATCTGTAAAATTGAATCCGTGGCAGCAGAATAAAGGAGACACATGCTCGTTTTGGTAGATCATTACAAAATTTCTCTTTTTCCATTAAAAGCTACCAGTCTGACACACTCTGACCAGTTAACCTGGACTTCACTAACTGGCAGAGCACTGACCCATCAGCACAGTCTGACATGGTCGCACTGCTCATTAAACCAGAATTAACAAGTGTTTAACACGTGGTAACAGACTTCCAGGGCAATTAGCAGATGTGATCTAATTGATGATATCTTAACTTTGTTTTTCTGGGAACTGAGAAAAGATGCTCTCACATACACATTTTCAATTAAGGCTCTACACACCAACGGTCCACCCACACAGGACTGCACTTTGCCTGATTACACCTCTCCTCAAGACTACGGGGGGAGGACATGTGATTGACGTCTTACAATTTACGCCTTTATAATTCTTACTGGTGCATTACGCTCGGTGAACATAGCTCCACCCGTCTTGAGCAGAGGTCTAAAGAGCCAGATAACTAGGCTCTGGGTGTGTGCAGGGCTTTTAAGTGCAACAGTCATGAATATAAGCTCCATCAATATATTTAAACATGGCCATTTAAACCATTTCAGCCTCTGACCATTAACCTAACTGAGTGCCGCTTTCTTTGCGGTGGATGGAGGTTTCTGCGGGTGGTGATAGCTCCCATAAGCCACCCCCTGTTAATGTTAAATACTGTTTATCCATGTCATTTCCATTTGTCTGTGACAACCTGTGATTAACAACATATCCACTGCTGGTATCCATGATTTCACATCTTGCAGTAGCTTTTCCATTATTGCATCTGTACGTCCAGGCAGAGGGATCCCTCCTCTGTTGCTCCACCAGGTTTCTTCCATTTTATGTCCACTTTAAAGGGTTTTTTGGGGGACATTTTGCTTATCTGAATGGAGGGAAGGATAGAGGGTGGAGGGAAGGATAGAGGGTGTTGAAGCAAAAGACAGATTGGGGATATTGGACTATATAAATAAATATGACTTGATTTGACTAGTTGATTGACCACCTGAACACAGATACCTGGTAAATAGGTGGGCAAAAGACAGCGAAAGGAGCCTTTGAAATGGGACAGGCATAGAAATGCAGCAGAGGATGCAGCCTCTGAATTGGGGCACAGACCCTGACACACTACTGCATCATTGCGGCAAGGCAAGGACCTAAACGTCTACCGCTTTTTTTATATGACTAGGTATAGATGGTGTTGCCAATCCGTGTAATACGCAATAGATATACACATAATCCTTTTGTTGTCAGAGAATTTGATGCTTACTTTTCCATGACGTGTAATCTGCTTTTCAACAAGTAATCCGAGTTCATGCTCATCCCAAAACATTGTGAGACTATGTTGAAGGCACTAAATGAAGAAATAATAAAACCCTTTGTTCGGGCATTCAGCGGGCAGCAGATCTACTGAGCTAAATTAGATTTCTATTACAAGGGGCAGGGAGTGCTAGATGGCCCTTGGACACGAGGCTTAGAGGACTGACAAATTGAGTCACTAAATGCCCGCTGTGAGCGATGGTACGATTTCGTGATCGACAGTCCACTAAGGTCTAAGTCACCCTGAGAACAGTAGCTTTGGTTCCCCCGCTGTCGGGCTCCTGTGAAAGCCCTCCTGAATGCCCCTCACTTTTACACTGAGATCTGTACACATACAGTACAAACTCTCCCACACATGTGCACATTTCCGAAAGAGCACAGTTAAAACTCTGAGCATCTCGCTGCTTCAGAGCCTTGTTGGGATTTCCTGCTCTGCACCTTCGCGCTCTCTTTTCTCTTGCCAAGGTCTACTGTACCGCGCCGTCTTCAGAACAACATCTGTTATGTTTCGAGTGTAGCAGCAAACCCAACACACGGAGGGTCATGGCGTCTATTTTTTGATACCGTTAGAAGGCTTTTACTCACATGTAACGATACCTTCACATTTCCTGTCTCATGTTAAACTTTTTCAACTTGAAACTTTCTTGTGCGCTCCAAATTCCCTACTGTGAGGCTTGATAAATCATAGATATGCAAACAACATGTTGACTGAAACAACATTTGCTAATAACAGACCCAATGCTTTGAATGATAATTAAAATTTCCAAATAAGCGTGGACTCTTATGATAATACTCTGCTAATGTGTTTACATTCATTTTCCTTTTGTTGTTGTTATTGTGGCGTTTCTTTGCCTTCTCGCGTCTGACTCGCCGGTTTCAAAGCCTGTCATTGCTCACACTGACGCCCTTCTATAATCATATCACCAGATTCTAATTACTATGGAGTCTTACTCAAATTTGTCTGCAGCTAATGATGCTTTTCATCCAGAAAATTACCAAAATTCCTTACAGCGTTATTAGTGCTTGAGCAGTACTCCCCAGGCGACCCCCCATTCTTCTTTGCTTTATTGTTTTTATCCTCTCCCCCGACGCATACAAATGCTCCTCCATCCATGACAGCTCCGGTGCATAGTTTGTGGTTTCCCAATCTTTGTAAAAAGGCACACTCTTTAAGCATGTCTATTTCAATCATCCCAAATAAGAGAGAACTCGCACAGAACTCTTTGTATTTTAGAGGGCGGTGTATTACAATGCTGTTCTGTATGAAATGATGAAAGAGTTTTCTCTGTGATATCCAGTGAAATAAAAGTTGGAATCTGGGAAAGAATCCATAAACAAGGGTGACACAATTAAATATGTGGTCATCGTAAACCTGACAATGTTCAACACAATGGAAAAAGGCCCTTTTTCAGGTCATGAAATGATGTTCTGATTACTTGGGTTGGACTAATTTGTTGTCTCATCTTGACAGCCAGCAGGGGTCTGATTGCTAATTTGAAAGTGGCTAATGGAGGCATTAATATTACAATACTTCGACAAAGTTTTGATTCTACTCTTTTCAAGTCCTTTAAGCTCTGCAGATACTTGGGCTGCTCTTTGCTTGCTATGTATTTATCTGGCCAAAGACCATTTGCCATCTCAAATAAGATGGTTTTATGCAAGTTTTACAAGTAGAAATGCATCTGAATGGATGCCGTTCAACCAAAATATGACGAGTGGATTACCAGAATGCAATTGCTGGAAATTGTGTAAGATTAAAAGGAAAGTTCCAGTTTATCTTTTGTTTTATGTTGCCAGTGGTGGCCTAAAGGTGAAGGGAACGGACTTGTGACCGGAAGGTTGAATATGTGTCATTGTAAGAGTGTTGTTCCTGTAAACGGAGCATTAATCCCAGCAATATTCCTTTGGATAAATGAAGGTTATTGTCACAGTTTTGGCCACCATTTCCATTGGTAACGATCATTTTGTAAGCACCAAAGTAACTGCTTAGATCTGGGAACAAGTCTGAAGGGACAAGAAACACAAGTGCTCAGACAATCAGACTGTTAACAAGCTAACAGTTCAGCCAGACTATCTAAACCACTTGTAGAGGTAAAACCAATGTGAATAATAATAATATCTATTTATCATTTGCATAGGAAAACCGTCTATGGTAACTACAGCAGGTCAGAGTTGAACCGGGAGGTCAGACTGGTTGACGGTTTTGCAGCTCACCTTTATTTTTTCTTCCAAATATGTTTTGCTCATCTGGGATGTTAGTTTATAGGCCTGGTTACACCAGAAAGTGGCACAGCAAAATAAATCGATGCATCTTCTCAAAATACTTGGTTCTAGTAGCTTAAAGACGTAGTGACGACTCGCTGGACTGGTTGATGAACCACAGGGCTCATGCTGGTCGGACGCAAGAACTCTCCAAACTCTTTAATTTGGAAGTTATTGAAGAGGGAAATTAAAGCTCCCTGAACTAATTTGTTAGCACGTTAGCTTAGCTTGGTTGCTAACAGGGCAATAAGTTCACCCAGTTTATTTCAAAGACATATTTGTACCAGCGACTCCTGTCCCATAACCACACTATTGCTGCATCACAGTCAAAAAGATGTAATGGCTTCCTCCATTTTCGACTCTCTGGTTCTCCATTCCCTCAAAGGTCAGCAGACAACGTGCTATGGGCCAACAGATTGAATTTACATGCAGATTTGCTTTTTCCCAGCGAACAAATCCACCAACCCGCTGGTGTGACCAGGTTTTAAAACCTGTTTGTGTATTTTCTGTATGACTTCTTACAGCGATTGCCGTTTTGTTTACAGAAGTTCTTTAAAAGTTGTAAGAAACCAAAATTTCCCTTTAACAGAAACAAAGTTACACAAGAGTGGCTATTGTTGGCTTGAATAAAAATGACATCAGCTCTGGCCTGACTGTTTTACAGTATGAACCCTACAGGTCCAAATTCAGAACCTCTTCCTTTCTAAAACTATGGGTCTGAACGACATCCACACCCTAAAATCACAATGGCACCCAGGCCGTTTATAATCTACAGTGCACAAGAGGGAGATAGTTTTGTCATTAGTACTGCTCCCGCCATCGTTAGTCCAGCTGGGTCCAGGCCTGCAAGCTGCTGGCTCAGCTCCAGGCTGCCTGTCAAAGGGTCAGCTCAGAGAGACGACCACTCACAGCCTGTAAAACACTGCTGATGGCTAAAACACTCACACCATCCATCATGCAGGTGCAAAGACTGTACTTATCCCCAAGGGGATTCACACATGCACACACAGGAACATGCGCACACACACACACACACACACACACACACACACACACACACACACACACACACACACACACACACACACACACGTGCCTTTGAGCCACATCGTTTAGTGGAAATTATCGATTAGCCCTCTGTAATTAACACATACTCCCACAGGAAATAAATCAGTGCTGATGAATCACTTATTGTGGTTTCGGTGGTGGAGGTGTGCCTATGTGTGTGTGTGTGTGTGTGTGTGTGTGTGTGTGTGTACAGGTTATTGGACCATTAAGGTTGAAAGAGTGATAGTCAGGCCGTTGGGCGAGCTGAACTAAAAGTGCCCTGGTAGACAGTATAAAACTGCTGCTGCACTACGGTACTGTGCCTGGAGGCATCCACTGTGGATTGACAGAAGAGCACAAACCACAAAGACCAAAGTTCCTGCAGGACATGAACATAAAAGCAAAGGTAGAAAATAATCAGGTGAAAACCACTTACAAACACAAGGTCCTATACCAAGTCTGATAGCCAGGGCTCAGAAATCCACAGGCGAATGTCATATAGCATTTCATAAGCCCCCATCTCCAGTCCAGCATCAACCTGTGGGCTCTGAATCTGAGTTCCCGGGGGGGGGGTGAAGAGCGTCACTCCCCAATCCCTGCTACGCTCATCAGATTTTCTCTCACGAGGTAAGAGCCAAGATGCCAAATATCAACTCTGTACACATTCTACATTTACATAAATATTAATCAAGATTAAATAATCTCATAACTGGCAGGATGAATCTGATACGGTCTGTCGGTCAGTCCAACACTTTGGTAGAGAGTGAAAAATCTGTTGATTGCCATGCAATTTGTTACAGACGTTCATTTTCCCCACAGGGTGAACTTATAATAATTATAATATAATTTTAGTGACCATCATCTGGTCAGAATGTCCACTACTTTAGTTTATGAGAAAATACTTGCAAAAATAATGATACAGCCTTAGCTGTAGTTTGCATTTAAAGGTACTTTATGTAACAATCTGCAGCCTTTAACATGTATTAACCGCTTTCTCGACATCTAGCAGCCTGTGGACTCTTTCTATGTAAATGAGTCGGGATAAATTTTCCGGGAAAATCCAAAGGAGGCGACGTTATGCCTGCTCCCGAGTGCCCAGCCTCTCTTCAGCTCCACGTTCAGCTCAGAGACGAAACCTGTGTGTCTCACTCGATTTTGCGACCGCCCTGTGTTGTTCCCAATTTCTAGATCTGCCTGTCACTGTAACTCTCCTCTTGCCTTCAGCTCTAACGGGGAGGAAAAGAGCAGCGAATGAACTAAATCTTGAGGAGACAATTTAATTACACCCAATCCAGCTTTATTTTATTACACACGCAAGAATCCTATTACCTTCTTAATTTAATCAGCCAAGCTTTTATTAGCCACTTCACATATTTTTTGTCAAAGACTTCTAACCTCACGGTCTCCCTGCTTGTCTCTGACAGATTGTGAACTCAACCGAAAAGAAAGCATGGGGGCCCTTATTTTTTGATGGTGAGTTATAAAGGTCAAGTAGAAAATTGAGGTTGGGATAATATATGCCATCAATTTGCACTTCATTTTCACTTAGACTGACCGTTGTCTATCTTCCTAGACAGTTTTTGGTGCTCTTCCACTGATGGAATGGAGTTTTGACAGACAGCACGATGGGCGTCACTGGGATCTTCTTCCAAGGTCCAGACGAATAATGGCTGGGCTTGAGACTTGAATTTATTTATTAATCTATCTATTTGTCAGACTTGAGTTGAATAGCCAGAGGAGAGGCTGCTTTGAGTTACAAGAGCACACATGCATATCAAAGTAAGACTGACCTCGGAAGGCTAGGGAAACGAAAGGTCTTGGCGCTGTGAGTATAAAGTAAGTTTATCTGAAACTACATCATGGTTTTATCTGAAAAATAGAAGCTGTCAGACGTTTATTCAGGAGGTCTCGTTGCAGGCCACAGAGACGGCATGTTCGGTCAAGCCCGGCTCTCGTAAGGCCATGGAGTGACCTTTTCCTTCCATAATATCACTTTTATTTTAGGAATAAATAAACCACAGGCTCTTTTGTTCATTTGCCTCTTTTTTTGTCTTGTGGGCATTTAATTAGATTTTGCAGAGGCTCTCATTCAAATGTTTTAGGACTTGATCCGTTTGAATTTGCTCTGCATATATATACTGTATATTTTGTGACAAAGCTTGGGCCTTTTTAAAACCTATATAAGGTAGGGATAGAACAATACATCAGTCAGAAATGGACTCAATCCTACAGCCACTAAAGTTAAAAATAAATACAAATATGCATATCCAGCATAGCCAAAAAGACATTGATCAGCTAACAAGACTCCACACAGGTAAACATGAAAGTTCTTCTCCGCTGCTGCTCTTCATTCAGGATTTCGTAAGCCCCATCTCTACCCCAGCATCCACCTGTGAGCTCCGAGTCAAAGTCCCTGGGGGAAGTAATGATCATCTCTCCCCAATCCCTGCTGTGCTGAGCCTGGTGGATTCTTCCTGTGGGAAGTGACAACATCAGAGCCTGTGTACATATGGTGCGTTCACATAATAATCGACGCCATCTTAGTTAGCCGAATGAAGGAAACTTAAAGTTTTCAGAGTATCTAACGTCCGCATTGCCAAGTGAAACAGGATCGGCAGGCGGCACGTAATGTCGGGAAGAACGTACCATGCTGCTGCTAGCTAGCTAGCTAACTAATGAATGTTAGCTCTGTGCTGCTAAAAGTTGAAGATCGATTGATGGGTTGGATGTCATGATATTAATGGTTAAAACTGGTTGGTTCAAGCACAAGCAAGCACTCAACACACGATTAGATTTTGACATAAGAATACAAAGAAATAGATTTTTTCGTCATTTTTTTGGGCATGTATTGTTAAATAGGTGCACAATATGACCGGGGATGTGATCTAAAAGGGTTAAAAGTGAATTTTCTTTATTTCATGTCGATTTTAATGAAACTAATTGAGATACATTTTGCTTAGGTTCCTCAGGAGAAGTAATGATCAAGCCAAGCAAATGAACAATCTATCAGTCAGAAATCATTTTATAATCCCATATATAATCCCCACTGGTAACGTTTGCTATTAAAGATGAAAAATAATTATAAATCATATATCCAGTATTGCCAGAATGATAACAATGAACCGTGTCAGCTATCAAAACTCTGCATCCGTCGGCATTAAAGTTGTAATGGGAGGATGGGAGTGAACTGGTGGATTGTACTGAATGCAGCCAGGTATTTATAAAGGTATATCTAGAAGAAAGAAAGAGTAATTATGATAGTCTAACAGACTGAGGCAGCAGGCTATTTAGAGATGGACTACACGTATCCAGCTCTTTTTTTTTTTATAATACAATTTCAGGACAAAAATAAGGGCAAATGAAGAGGTGAAGATTTCAAAAGGAAAAATATAATCCACCATGTCAAATGTGAAATTGAAAGGAAACGAGGGGAAAAAAAGGAAGATAATCTCACATGCGTGCAAGATTAATCTCACAAACATAAAAATCTGACCAAATAACTGCCCCTGTGTGATGCAGGCCTGAAACCGAAAACAAATGACACAACATCAGCGACGATTTACAAGGAAAACATACAGCTGTCGTCAGTGACAATGGGATCCTCCAGACACAACCCAGAGCCACTTTTGTTGATTGCTGCATTTCCTTGGAGCTTTCTCAAGGCTAAATGAGCTATAGGATGAGTGCGGCTGGCAGAGTGCCCCACCGGAACAGCTCCATCCTTTAACACTCTGATTGATCACATTACAGTTAATTAAATATTGGCAAATTGCTCCCATCCAAGGATGGGCCATTAAAGTTTACACTACAGCCACATTTATCACTTTCCATGTCTCTTTTATCACTGCTGCTTGTCGCCTTTCCTGTGTGTCAAGTAGATGATGATAAACGCCCGAACCCTTCGTTTCTCTCATTTGTACATTTTTACTCTCCTTATTCTTTTACGCTTTCCACTGGCTTTTCATTTCAATGAAGTGTGACAGCTCCAATGAAGAGCGCGCTGCAGTGAGTCTTTTCCATATTCCTTCGGTCTGTGTGTAACCGTCAGTATCTCAAAAGGGATCAGGCAAGGGGAAAATGACAGGGAAGAGCTAGGAGCATGAAAATGACACTATCGGGCAACAGCAGAAGTAAAACACAATTGTTCAGCTGTCAGCTAAGGTGCTACCCTAATAAACTACAATAATGCTGATGGGCAGGGTTATGTTGCATGTCTGACACACATATGGTATTAGGTTGGCTCTCATCCTCACTGACAATAATGCATGAGCTGGTTCCCCCCTGTTTTCAGCTGTGAGTTGGTCTCTTCCAGCTGTCCCTAAGGTCTCACATAAGGGTGGTGGAAGAGACAGAGTTAGCAGATAGAGATGGACACAAATTGTTGTCCACTTGGGTACGGTTGCAGAGTGATTCATTACTAATGCATTCAGTTTACAGGCCTGAGGGGAAGTGAAGACAGAATATCACCTCTGATAAGCCACAAGGCGCCCCTTGAAATGAGCCTTCTTTTTTATTTGGGGATAGCTGAGAGGTAGAGGAGGATCTGGGCTGTAAAGCCCAAGCCTGTGATTAAATGCACAAGATAAAATCCTCAGACACTTGACGATTACTTATCAAGAGCCGGCCACCCCTATAAACAAGTCTGATTAAGGCTCCAACTTGGTTTTGCATAGTGACACAGAGAAGGGGTTTCTGGGTAACACAGGCTGTGCAGCCTTGTTTGTGAAATAACTGGTGGAGCTGAGAGGAGGTATCTCTTTGGAAAAGAGAGAGCACAGTGTGTTTCTGATTCTTTGCTCTTTTTGCTGAACTTAAAAGGTTCAGTAAACTTAAAATGAACTAGATTGTACAATGTGTCCTCGACCACGTCTAAAGGCAAAAGTGTTTATAGCTGTTCCCAAATGCCACATCTGAAGCGGCGCAAAAGGCCTGTCATCGCAGACATGGACGGGACACAACGCATACACGGACACCGACAGCGTCTTGTGCTTATCCGGTGTGCCCACTGTTGTGGCATCAAGGTGTAAATTACATTCAGTTCATGGAACACGAAAAAACCTTTATTGGGAATTTGGCCTGAGTGTGACCTCCTCCTCAACCCCCCACTCCCCACCTCTTTAAGTGAGTGCTTCTCTTTCATATGTTTCTGGCACAAATTCAGAAACAGCCTTCAATAAAACTAAAGAAGCTGAAGCTCGCCAAGATATCACTGTGTCATCACTGAGGACCTGACCTAACATGAGTGGGTGGTTTGGTCTTGTATTGACAGTCAAGAGTGACATCTGGGTTAATAATGTCATGTGTCTCTATGCTGACCACAGAGATATGCTGCTGTACAGGAGAGACACTGCAGATCATTCAGCACAGATTCTGGATGCCAACAGACAGTGGAGATCAGACATGTCTGCTTCTGCTACAAAATATTTCTCTTTGTAAAATGGTTAGAAGCTTCGGCTCTTTGATTTTGAAGTGTTGACCCTGAAACCTGATGTTTACTGATGTTTTGGAAGCTTCTTCAATACGCCGCATTTGTAGCTGTGCTAGAAATATCTCAATGCCTTTACACGTGAGAAATAAAGAACTACTACTATTGTATCACAACAAAATAATGGATCCACAAAATGTACAATACTGCTGGACAAGAACGTAAACATTGGACAATGCTGCAAAACTCCAGATTGCATTCAGTGTAATGTCCAAGACCAATGTTTTTATAATCCACGCTTTCTACGCATGGCACCTGATATATGGTTGGGAAGGGAAAGGGAGGAACTTGGTTATAGTTAGGGAAGGATTGTAGTTAGGGTTAATTTAGGGTTAGACGTGCTACAGCCACCACCCTGACCTCCGCAACCTTACTCATGCTGCACTACATAGAGGGCACTATAGCCGTCGCAAGGGGTGTGCGAGTGCTGTGGCTGCAGAGGGATACCTTTTAGCGCTGTCTTAACTGGAAGATATTGATCTGGAAAGGCACAGCAACAGACAGAGTATTCCCGAATCCCAGGACCTGTTCCAAGAGCAGAGGATACTCAGAGAGATAATTCTAAATAGAACAACTACAGCACCTCAAACCCTCTATTTCCCCAAAAGCATTGAGCAAACATTTCCCAACTGTGCATTCAGGAGAGTGCAGCTTTTCAATGTTGAAACAGATCAAGAACTATTTGCGTAAATCAGTGTCTCAGGACAGAGTGTGCGGACTCGCTATTCTATCCATTGAAAAGGATGTTGCATCCGAGATGAATTGCACATATCTCACAGCTGAGTTTGCTGCCAAGAAAGCAAGAAAAGTCACTTTCACGTAATTAATTCCATTCAGCCTGGAGAGTCCATCTCATTTATTTACACAACATGAAAGGATTTCTCATTCCATAGAAAAATGTGCCAGCATGACTGTCAGAAAACTTTCTAAGACTTGTTATTTTCTTTTGGCTTCAAGTGAAGGTGATTAAATGTGACAATCGTAAATATGGTGTGCGTAATGCTGTTTAAGGTGAGCATACTGGTGTTTTAGCTGCTGGGCTGATTTACTGTGACTGTTTTTACTACACGTTACTGTTTCTACGTGTCGCTACGTGAAACAACAACATCAACAACCTCCGAGCTAGCAGCCTACACGCTGAAAATGGCAAGTTTTGACAAAGATTTGGGTCGTCTGTGGTTTTAATGGGTCCTGGCTTCACCTCTAGGACACCGATGGTCAAGTTATGTTTGTCTTTTTCAGCAGTTAAAGCTGTAAAATCACATAGTCTACATATGTCGTTTATTATTTTATGTGGCGTCTTCTTTAGCAGGGATTTAACCATTTTAATGCCAGGGCTCGCCCCCCCACATGCCATGTTCCACCAAGACAAGCCAGAACGACAGTGGGTTGAGCCACACCTGTCTCCAGAGTGTGGCTACAGTTCGTGTGTTGTACTGTGGTATGTGCACCCCTCCCGCCACATTTCTGAAGGGCACACTGGCTTGGCACAATATCTTGGCATTGGACAAATCGTGAGGTGCATACAATATCTAGAATGAAAGATTAAGTGCACATTTTTGATACTTAGTCATGTTCATTTAATGACTTGTAACTCCAATAAGTTTTGGAGTTTGAAGTTAAGACACCCAAGAACACAGAAAAACAATATGTCAAGAGGACAAAAGGTCGGCTTTGTATATAGCTGATAAAATAATGTGCATGTGATGAAGCCGAAAATTGATAACATTAGTGCCCCTGAAGGGAACGAGTTGTGTTCCCATTGCCTTGCACTCTACTTCACCTTTGATGCAGCAAACTTCAGCAACCCATGAGTCATTGTGGACATAAATAACTTATAGTGCGGAGGAGACTATGGTTTGCCACTGAAAGCTATGTACCATGCTTTTCAAAGAGCAACAGCATGATTATGTCTTAAGCATTTCAGCAGTTCAACTCACTTCAGGAATCCATATCAACGGAACGTATTCTCATCATTATCACAAAATGACCACTTCACACAGTCAGATGCCATGCAGGTAGAGAGTTGTTGAAATGTGATTTAAAGCCTGGGGCTGGGCTCTGACACACGGGCATAAAGGTAGGAAGCGAGGGCAGGCTGGTGCCGATGCAAAGACAAAGAGAGACAGACAGAAGTGTCTTATGTGGCCTGTATGTACGGCCTGCAGTCATTCCTTGCAAGGCCATGCTCCTGTCTCTTACCTGACATATACCTTTACTTGTGCTGTACCTCCTGTTGGTTGTGCCTCCATGAAAAAAGGCCGAAACCATACACATGCCCCAGGCAAGTATAGGAAAAGAGTGAGACGAATAAAAGGGGAATTTCATACCACACAATGGAAGGAATTCACTGTCTGAGGCTGAAAAAAAAAAATCCACTTTTATTTTCCATCCACTTCGTAATGGAGCATTTTACAACTACGATCCACGACCATGCGGTCCGTTTGTCCAGGAGGTAAAGTTTTAACAACTACTAAATAGTATCTTTCAACAAACTGAAAGGCAGGACTGAAGCCAGGTGAAGATGGAGGGGGACTGAGGGGGCGGGAGAGACAGAAAGCTTGTAGAGAGGAGGGAAGAGACCTTAACTGGAACAGGGGATGAAAGCATTAGAAGAGAAAGATATGAGTGGACAATAAAGGAGGACATGCGAGTTGGGGAATGAGAATAGGGAGTATGTACAATAATACTGCATGTAAGCTAATGAAAGCCCACCCCCCCCGACACATAGGCTACTCCTCCGTGGTCTACAAGTGCAGATCACCACTATCTCCTCCTGAGTCGCACCCCTATTTTATGCTCCAGCGGATGACAATAACTTAAGCCTCCCGATATGCAAATGTACTTAATTGGACTGTCACAAGTTCCCAGGCATCGTCAACTTTACAAAATGACTGAGGCTGGGAGCAGATTGGATTTTGGTGGCCAATCTTGTACACTTAATTTTCAGTAATTTTGCTTGCGTCTCACCGCAGGGTCCTGCGACATGCCACTTACAAGACTATCTATACCAGCTGGAAGAGGTAAAAAAAAAATAAAATAAAAAATAAAAAAAGGACAACTCTTCGTCTTGTCATTTCATTCCCTCCCACATCTCTCTCTTTCTCTCTCTATACCCAATTACTCCCATCTCATCCAGACCCTTCAATACTCGTGCAACTCATCTTGTTTGTACCTTTTAGAAACTCTATGACTATGGGGTTGGAGCCAGCAATTTCCCCCCCTGGAGGCTCCTGTTGTTCCCATTCTGTCAGATAACTGTATTTTGTTCTGCACTCAAAACTCTACCGTGTTTAGAGAAACATGTTTTCTGTGCCGGGCGCAAATCTAATGGCTTTGTTTTCAAGGATTGGGAGCGCACATGCATGACTGTCTGAAGTCACTACCATAGAAACATGAAT
Source organism: Enoplosus armatus (assembly GCF_043641665.1). Classification (NCBI taxonomy): domain Eukaryota; kingdom Metazoa; phylum Chordata; class Actinopteri; order Centrarchiformes; family Enoplosidae; genus Enoplosus; species Enoplosus armatus. Next base: position 24,007,426 of record NC_092184.1, on the reverse strand, counting down.
ATTCCATGGAGTTGTAGTGGTCGTGTTTTCTCTGAGGGAAGAGCACAACCTTGTTGGACTATAAAGGTGTGCAGCCAGAAGCATCAATGAGAGAGAGATCAGGTACAGAAAACCAAACCAACTCATGCAATATAAACCTAATGCTTTTAATGTATTCTCCTTTCAGGTATATAACCTTGATGCGCAGCCTCCTGGATATTGTCTGTCGCCTCGAGTGATCCGAGGCGATTAATTATCCCTGATGTTTTCCTGCCATGTTTTTGTATAATCTTTGTTTATTTAAAGCATCCATTTTTTCAAGTTTGCGAGACGGCCTCCATCAATTACTGAGCAAACGTGTGGTGTCAGGTATGTGTTTCATTATAACACCTCGTAACTTCCACCCACACAAGCTCCTCCATGTGAAGTCATATTGTAAAGCAAACATGCCTTCTTTCCACTTGTCACCAGTTCTGAGGAATTGTTAAATCACATGTCCTCCTAAGTGAAGTTTCTTGATGTTTTTGCAATTTATCATAATTTCTTAAGTGTTTTCTTTCTTCAGCAATCATTTCCCTCCAGGTGCACCCATCCTCCCTCCCTCCCACCCAGTCTTCTCTCAGTTAATTGAGTCTTTGATTTAGCGAACATGTGGAAACGATATTAGAAATGATGACATGTGAAGAAAAGAAGATAAAACGGCAGTGCGGAGATAGGAAGCCGAGCCTGATGAGGCTGAAGTGGGCTTCTGACTGTGGGCATCACCGCAACTCCTCCGCGCAGACAGGGGGATGCATAAAAATGCAATAATTCCACATCTCACTTTGAAAAATCAGTGTCATCCATTCGATGTGAAAGAATAGTGGAGAAGGGAGCGGACGATTTCTGCTGATCTCGCCGTCGGGTGATTAAGGCCGCGAGACGTTCGGCGGAATGATGTTCTAATAACCTCTGCGCTCTGAAATACAGAGCCAGAGGGCCGAGGCCATCCAGGAATTAACTACATGGATGTGGGTGGGGGATTAGTATTACATTTAAAGCTCTGACTGTCTGTTATGTTTCTATCAAAAGGAGATTTTCCTTTTGTTCACACGTTCATTTCTCCACGCTCTCTTGGGTGATGTTTAATAACTGCAGTTCATTGCTTTTTTATTCAGTGTGACAGACAATTTCTTGCCCTCGTGAGAAGATTGCGTCCATTTAATAAAAATCTGAAGCAAGGGAAAGACTAAAGGATTATTAAGCTAGGACCAATGTTAATGAAGGAGTGGAGTGGAACGTGACTGTGTGTTGCTGAACTGAATGCTTTGACTTTTCCACATTCAGACACAAAAATCAAAAGCCCGTGTGTGTGTTTGTGAGTTTGGGTCTAAACAGATCCGACTGAAGTTGTTTACACAGCAGTGTGTCCTATATTCCTCACTACTGCGTCATCAAGTCAAATCTGCTGTTTGCAGTCTGGCCTTCACAAATACTGTGGATAAAGTGTGCGTCCGCTGGAAATCTCTCCACCTCCAAAGAACAAGTAAAGAAAAACTAGGTGATGGAATGATGACAGGAGGAAAAAAAGGGGGGCGGGGGGGGTTGAAGCAGAGAGGAAGCTGTCATATTTCAGAGACAAAGGGAGGTCCTCTTCAGAAAACAGACAGAAAGAGGACTGAAAGTCAGATGGGATGATTTGGAGATAGGACTGGGAGGCAGATCAGAGATAGCGCAATGAAAAACACAAGTATTCAAGGGTAGACAGGATTAACCTCGAAATTTAAGTTGTATATCAAAAGTGGCGTCAAACCCTTTGAAGCGCAGCGGTGATGCACTGGCAAGTGATGAATGTGATATTGACAAACTGCTAAAACATGGATAGCTCTCTCGGAGCGCTGCTTCGAGAGTTGAACTTCAGTGGGAAGTCTTTGAAACAACATCCCTCTCTCTATCAGACTGTGACGACTCGGAGCAGACTCTCGGTTCTCTTCCTTGTATGTTTGTCTCCCAGGAGGAGCGCTCATGACAGTTTGTTGACACTTTAATTGGAGGCCTTGAGGCTTGAATACTAATCACCAACAAATACACTGACAGCAAATATATACACACATATATATGAATGTAAACACAAATACACACCTGAAAGTGTGTCCTGAAACATGCTCTCTGCACATTGTGCTCACTTCCTGATCACACATGATACTTCTATGTATTTTTCATAAACACGCAGTGACAGATGAAGTGAAACACTATGAACCATACCTGCTGCTTTTACTATGATATGATTCTCACTTCATGGAATAATTCTAGCAGCATCAAATGGTCCCACTTCCATGAAAATGATATTCTGCATTCATTCACATAGTGGTGTCTCCTGTGGATAAACAGATATAGCGTTTGATCCCCGGCCAGCCATTGCGAAGGCAGATGGTTTGTTGGAGACAGAAACTCTGTTTGGATATAAAAGGATAGCTAGGATTGTGTCTTTTTTGCTGTTAAAAAAGACCACCAGAGCACGTTCACGCTATGTAACAGTCAAGTACTGACCAGTGGCTAACGCTGGCGGATAGTAAATAATACTTCAGTTATACTTTTAAGCTCATCACATTCATGCATTATTCACCTTAATTGGGATCTCCAGACACCAGCGGCTCAGAAGCAGCTTGTTTTGCCAACCTATGAAACTATAACATTAGCTGACGTTACCTTTAGCTCAGCAGCCACAGGGGAGACAGATAGCTGTGAACAGGATCAATTCAGAGGATATCTGATATTGTGACTTACTGGCAGTTTGTTATTATTACCGAGACAACTACATAGAAGTTGCCACCTCAGAATATAATGAAAATCCATTTTCAGTATCACTACATGTGAGCTCCCATGAATTGGTCCGGTTCTCTAGATACGTATACGTTTTCATGTTACTTGAAGTTTACGTATTTGTCAGGCTGTGGTGAAACAAAGGGGTGTAGAATTGTCATTTGTTTGTGTGTGTGATCATAATGAAATTGGTCATATGTCTAATGAAATATAATGATAACATCAATTCCACTATCATATTAACATTATATTATTTAGCAGCACTCAACAGAGGTACAGTTTTTACAGTATTGCTTATTGTCCTCCTTGGATGGAGCAGTGAGTCCCTAGAAAATGACTAATGGGCTCATTTGACCCCCTCCCAGACGATTCTAATTATATCATAACACTCTAAGAAAAGGCTTAAAGTGGAAAAACTTGGAAGAGCTGCAAGAACAAAGCTTAGATCTGTTAACGCCGTGCGTGTTTGTAGTGTCAACAAAGCCACAATATCTTCCTTGAATAGCCGAATTTCAGCGGAACAGAGTCAACAGAAGCAAATGTTCCTACGCAAAAGGACAAAGCCTCACAATTCAGTTTGTGGTTTCAAATGCAGTGAATGCCTCAGTTTGAAAGCAACCGCATCGCTCAAGCTTCTCTGCTTCTCAGTGGGACGAGGAGGTAGTTGACTGGAAATGCTGCTTAATGGAATTCAAGAGAACCTAAAATGTGTTCCCTTTCGCTTCCTTTTGAAAGAAGTGAGTCGCGCGGCTAACTCCTCGTGCCCCCCTCTGCCACTTCTGTAACTCATCAAAAGACAAAAAAGCTAAAAGCCCAGAAAAAAAAATCTCATTACAAAGACTATTTCCCTCATCTGTGTGGTTCAGTGAGGAAGCAGATTGCATTTCAGTACTTCATTAATAAATGAGTATGTGAACAATGGCAGAGTGATGGCTCCATTGTCTTGAAGCCAAAGTCTAAGGCACTCTGAATGCCAGAAGCAAGATAGTCATTATGCTGCCTGTGCTTTTCAGCTCAAAAATCTGCAGGAACAAGTTTGCATGAATAACAGTATCACTGAATAACACTGAGCTTGAGTTTGACTTGACTACAGTTTGCTGGGTAAGCAGTGAAGTCCTCGTCTTGGACAAACTTTGTTCTGTCCACCTGTTTCTTATTGGCCCTTCATACACTCAGAGTCAAAAAATAGATATAATTAGATCTAACTCTTTCAAAAAAGAAAGGGCTGCCAAAATGGTGCATCTGCTGTGGACAGCGTGGGGGAGGATAAAAGGCGCCACTCCAACCCTGAATGCACCAGAGCTGGATGAAATCTGACAGGTGGAAATTATTTGAGAAAAGATGTAAAAAAAAAAATAATAAAAAAGTGTGATGGCGCAGGAAGCAGGGAAGAAAGTGAGGGCTTGTTCCAGGTCACAATACAAGCAAAATGACTCAAAAATGTGATGGAGGAAAGCCTGAACAGAAAGCACAGATGGACAAAAGGCATCTGAAAGCCTTGTGGAAAGGACTATCTCTCCGCAAAATTATTTCAGTCTGTTACTTTTTAATCATGGTTTTAAGCAACAGCTTTGAAGTAGGAGCTTTTGAGGGAATTGACACAACGGCACCTGTTGAAAAAAGAAAAAAAAAAAAGAAGCTGTTGCCTTATTAAAAGCACCCCCCTGGCCCCTGCAAATTCACATTCAGTTCATGAGATGAGCTTTAAAAGGTATAAAGGGTCTCTCATCAGAAAGCTTCTTCTTTAACTTCACATCTATATTTTTCAATTGCGAGAGACTCGGATGAAAGTGACTTGAAGTTTCCATTTAAGCAGTTTGACAGAAGATGAGTTCATTTGAGACTCCACATTTATGAGATCACTATGGGGCTTTGTGCATAATGTGTGACATTTTTCCTCGTGGAAATGATAAAGCTGTAGGACGCTGAGCTCAAATACAGTGAAGCTTGAGCTTAACTAAAGCAGGTAATTGACTCAAGTATACCTGCAAAGACCCAGTATCTGAGGATTTAGTCTTTTCATATTAGGACTGAAATTGTTTGATTTGCCTTGTCGACATGTGCATGTTTTAAGACATGCATAGGATCTGAGGATAGAGGTTGTTGCATGCTGTACAGATACAAAGCTCATTAGGCAAAAGAGACATTAACTTTAGCCCTAACCTTTATCCTCTCTACTCATGATACTATTTATCTCACTTACACACATTTATCCCATTTCTGAGTTACACAACATATTGCACCTTTCAAACAAACCCTTCTTATTCCTCTCATTATTAATAAACACATGCTTCTCCACCTACACACTGTACTGAGCTCCCTGCTACCGTGCTAATGAGATACTTTTCATAATTAGCTTGAGATCTGTTTCCCAATCAGACTGACAGCGAGAGGCTAATTAATCACAGCACATTAGCCAGCCTGTGTGTTTACGCATATCTATTTACCTTGCGTTATGGCATTGAATGACGGTATGATATCGCCTGCTGTTTCTGGAGAAATGGGAAGCTGTTGGATTCTCAGAATAAAGCCAAGGTCAGAGAAAATTTGTTTTTATTTGTTTTTTAACGGTGGAGGTACAATTTGGCAACCAGGTAAAATTAGAATTCACATTGTTTGTTCAGACATCACATGAGACTGATTCCTGCTGTCAGTCTGACTTCTTATTTGCAGTGAATGATTGCAGATCATAGATGGAAATAAAAAGTAAGTCCTCCCTTCCTCAGAGTCTGAGTTAAAGCGAAGTTCATATGACACATCAGAGCCAACATTAAGGGTGAAACACATCATTTATGCGGACTCTACGTGTATGTGTGTGGCACAATGAGGTCTTGCGAACCTGTCTAAACTGCCAGTTGACTGAGCAGCGTACGCGTTCGTGGGCCAGCGATGAGAAGCTGCAGGGCTCCGGGGACCAGTGAAAGTGAAGGATTGACACATGAATATGCTATTTCTTGTGGTGCGAACCCCCACCCCTCAAGACAATGCGGGGGTGTCACAGTGTCTGTGTACGCTGGCGTTCGAGAACCAGGAGTGACTGACAACCAGCTGACCTATGTCAAGTAACAGCTCTCAGCACAGATTTTTGCCCATTAACCTTTCTACCCCGGTACTTTAGAAGCCTATTCAGCACAGTGGTAGTAGTCTCCTAAAAAAGCCACTTCAGCCTAATAACATAATGGACCACTGAGCTAGTCGCACTTATTATCCACTACTACAAAGTTCAGAGTACACAGGGCCACTTGAAAAGGCAGCAAAGTGAATATTTCAGAATGTACTTTACATTTTTAATGTTTAGCTATCGTTGTTAACCAAAGTGACTTCCAGTTAGCACAACAGAACAAATGTGAATTCACAGATGACTAGGAAATGCTGATCATTGCATTACTTTTGTCCAAAGCAGCATGCGTCTTTTCATTGCTTGCTTACTTCAACGTGTGGAACTGGGGATCTTATCTTTACTTGTGGTTTGCAGATGCCCCCCTCTACCACCTTCAGCTCAGCTTTATTTCTGTCTTCACAACATTAAACCTCCTTTGAGTGATGCAGCCATTCCATTAATCATATCTAAGCAGATGCAAATGACTCCTCTCTTGTAGCTTCCATCAAGACAAGTGCTGTTACTTTGCAACAAACTTTGATTAAAAGCTCTTGCAAGTACATATATGTTCCAGGCCAGTATCTCTTGGTATTGCGTCCATATTGGTCAAATTCTGGCATTGGCATTTTTGGCCAATGCCAAAGGAGGAAGTAGTCCGCCCTTCATGTATAGAGATGGTAAGTAAAGGAAAGTCAGAAATGGAAAACTGCTGATAGCTATTCCAAACAGCCAAACTCAAAGTTAGAGTGAAAGCAATCACTGTGACTGTCGGCTTCTTGGTTTCGGAAAGTTACAGAGAATGATGGACCCAGCCCCCCTGTTCCCTCGCCGTAAAGGTGTTGGGGGAAGGGGTTTCAGATGCTGTTTGACCATTCAACCTGCCTCAAGGGTGGGGAGGTTGGGCTGGTGGATGGGCGTCTTATACCTGACAGCATAGGGCTTTTTCTGTACCATATAAAGGGCCTAGGTTTACCAAGTTGAAGCATCACTCTGGTATTTTTCACTTTTCCATCAGTTTCAACTACATCACTCTATGCATAGTTGTCACTGGAATACAAAAAGTCAAGTTGACGATTGACTGAGTTCGTGTAGGAAAGTAATTCATGTGTTGTGACAGATAGACAGGAGCATTATGCTCCAGACAAGTTTTGTTCATACAAGTGTGTAACTCAGTTCATGAATTAAAAATAGGCTTAGGTATAGCTAAAGCTAAAGGTGTGCACCGAAGTGTGTTTCCTTGATGTTGTTATCTGTAGCATATAGCTGTTTGTATCACCTACCTTTTTTTATCTTCTTTGTTCCTCAGAGCGAGACGCCTGCACTTTGTCAGACATAGCCATGCATAACAGAATGAACCTATCTATACCAGTGCTTTTCACTCCTCCTGACATGCTGTCTGTGTGATTTTGAAGCTTGCTGCTGTAGCGCTGCAGTGATGTCAGTCTTAGCCAGCTTTCAGACACAGCAGTGCCACCTTTCCTGTTGTTCCAGACCAGTGAGTGCGGTGACTGTTGCACCCTGCTCAGCAGTCCGAGAGGATTACCGGACAGGTTTGGAGTGATGTAAAAGACTAGCGGGGAAACACTGGGGGTTTTTGTGCTGGCTTATTGGTATTTTCCTATTGACTTTAACTGAGCTGTGAGGTGCTTTCAGGGAACCGAAAAATGGAAAATTCATGGTCTTCTAATTCAGCAGCATAACCTCAGTCAGTCAGACATTTCTTGTCTGTGTCTTGGATGCACTGTAATTAAAACCTGGATGGTCTAATTAATGAGGCTGAACCGCTACCTGTGTACTACCCAGCCACCCCAGCAATTTGGTGGAAGGTGGAACTGTCTCTGCCCTGAACTGTGTCTGCCTGGTTTGACACCACCGTCAATGCTGCAATGTGCGTATGTTTGTGTGCGTGTGTGTGTGTGTGTGTGTGTAGCTCACAGGGATTGAGGTGAGATACAAACAAAAATATGGGAAGTGGCGATGAGATTGGCAAGAGAGAAATAAGAACTGATAGAAATAGCAGGGAAAAGAGAGGGAGAGTGCTATAAGACAGACTGGTGATGTTAATGTTCTGGTTTATTAATAATTTAGCGAGAAATCTTTCTCAGTACCCTCACTTATGAAATCCAGGAATACCCATACGCTCTGGCCGCTGCGTGTGTGTGTGTGTGTGTGCATGTGTTTGTACTTTGTCGTTGTGTGGCTGTCAGTCTATCGAGAGCCAGAGGACATATGCTGGTCAGCCAGCTACCCTCCCTACTGTCTCATCATTTTCTCTCTTTCTCCCTGTTGGGTGGCCATTACCGTGAGCCCCCTCAGGCCATGCCACAGCTCACGCACACATACACACTCAGCTGCAAACAATGAAAAAGTGTTTTAGTAAGCATACACACATGCACGCTTACACACACTCCCTCTCCATCCATCCAGCCAGCCCAGCTCGAGGGCCTTGGTGAGTGGGCTCCCGCCCCGTGCAGCAGCCCCATGCTAGGGCCTTGGCCACATTAGCACCCTGGCGGGAGATAGGCTGGCTGGGCTCGCCAACAGCCTCCAGCTAATGTCCTCCCACAAGAGCTGGCACCCTTTAGAAGAGCTGGAATGGTCACAAAGTGGGAAGAATCTAATCCGGTTTGACTCGTTTTTTTTTTTGCAGTGTCCTCAGCCACCATGGGGCTTATTTGGGCCACTTTCCACTCTAAATAAATATGAAATATGAGTCCTGTATATGATGTGTGCTTACTGGGAATTATTGGATTAAATGGTTGCAGCACAGAGCACGGTTAACACTAAGAAAAAAAGCTGTGATGCAGCAGTTACAGTACATGAAGCCAATTTAAGCCCCTTCACAGTGATATCACATGACAGCTTTATATGGTTTATGTCCTTAGTGTAAGTATATCCCGCAGCTATGCTTCCCTGTGCGGATTAACACCTGAGTCATCGTTGACTGCCCCCATTTGGTCTGAGTGAGCCCGCCTTCAGCCCTTTTACTGTGATCATCCTCCAGTTGACAGCCATGCGGTTGAAATGTACCATACCTGCATAAGGGATGGGGGCGTCTTTGTCCAGGGCCACCAGAGGAGGATCTAGCAGAACGACGTCAGTGTTTTCAGTGATCACCCCGTGGTACGACGTCTCGATCCACGGCTTGTGTTTATTCACTGTGGAGACAGAAAGCATGAGGTGTCACTACAACATGCAACAGAAGTGTCTTAGCATGCTGAGATATACATCTTCAATTTCATTTCACCTGAAAAACTGTCCACAGATGAACAATTTAACTTCATAACAAATACAGTGTACTGCAGCAGGAGTACATGCACTGTTTATTCTGTTGTTGGCAAAGCACCTCCAGCCTCAGTTTCTACAAGAAATTTTCATTTTGCTAATCTCCCCTGCTACCTCTTTTCTCTCTTTTGTTATTTTCTTCCTTCAAACATTCCCTGCAGGTTTCAAAGCACAGTGCCATGCTTAATCAATGACCACCACTGCGCTGCCAGCAGAAAACCGCATCCAAGGCCAAGTCAAAACAAAGTTCATGAGCTGAGGGCCTGATTAAGGGCCATAATTGAGTAACGACCCCCTGGGTTGTGTGCGGCACCGTGCCGACCCACTTGCCATTTGTTTAACGTTGTATGGTCAAAAGACGATGAAGAAAAAAAAGGTTTTAGGAAAACAACTAGAACCCTCAGGTCCGTCTTAGTGCTTTTTAGCTGAGCCAGAAAAATTCTATTCTAAGTCCAAGTCGGTGGATTGAAAATGACACAAGGGGGAATGAAGCACATAAGCAATAATTACTGTCCATTCAGTGACAGGAAGCCTAGTTGTGCTAATCAAGCAATCATTGCAGACCACTTCAATTATTCACTGAATGTCAGTAAAAGCCTCTCTGCAAATGTGTACTTTCCAAACAAATACAGACAGACAGCATGCTTTATAATATGAGTACACAGAGGAGACTTTGTTGTGAAACTGCATTTAATTTTATTTTCATCACTTGCACACATCATTTGTGTCTGTTTTCATGGCACTTCAAATATGAATAAACAGCTATATTACTATATACACATATATATATATTACTATATTACTCTGAAACACTGATTTCCAACCAAGGGGGCTTGTTCTCCAGTGGGTACTGCAGTTGCCATGGGATACGTGGAAAGATTATAGAGAAAATTCTGATTTGATTAAAATTATATATTGACATATTTGTGTCTAGGAGGAAAAGTGAACCATCCCAGTTTGTGTTATGCTGATCTTAAGTATATTTATGGTAACAATAACCAGTAAACTTACCAGCTACAATAGGCTGCCTGCACATTACACACCTCCCACCAACTTCAGTCAGTTATAACACAGCACGGCCATGTTTTTCCTACTGAGAGTGTGTGAAAACTAGCAAGCTTGCAGAAAGGACAAAATAGTTAGCGAAAAGTACTGGATTAATGGCTTATATAGTTAGCTTTGGGAGGATAAACATTTGTAATAATTAGCCAAAAGTAATGGATAAATGTTTGAATAATTCAGCTGAAATGAGCACATTTGGAAGATGATGGGTAGTGTCGATGATAAGGTCATCACTTACTCTTTACATCAGATAACAAAGGTTGGGAACCAATGCTTTAAAAAACATAAGCGCCAATCTGCTCTTCTTTTCACGTCCTTTTTCCTGGACGTTTGGCAGTTAGTACAACAACAGAACTTTATCAAAATGCTTGTAAAGATACTATGAGTAAGACAAAGTGGTGTAATTATGTTTTTGAAGACTCTGAGTAACCACAAGATGCTTGCGAGACCTGGGGAAAATGTGCTAACACTACAGGGATGCATATTCACGAGTGCCAGGCCAGGAAGCATTGCTAACGGCCCTGATACAGTCAGAGGAGATCATTTACAGGGGCACAGAGATGGGAATGCATCAGTCTATGAGGACGTGATAAGTACGCATGAGTTACAGTGAGGGGTAGAGTGATACGGGATTTCAACTTTAAATGCCAGACCATGTCATTTTGGGAACGAGTAGCTTGCCGACGCTGCTGTGCTGGAATTTCAAAGGGGTTTCTATGTGTCATCACTGTCACTGCCAAGAGAGACAAAAGTGTATTTTGTGGAACGTTTGATACAGGTACGGAACAATTAGCACGCTGGTATTTCACTCAGATCTCGCTCTGGAATTAATCAGCCAAATTTCTACAAAAATCCTCAACCCTTTCAGCGGGACAATGGAAGTGTGTTATCGCAAGAGAACAATGAAGAGTGAGACATTTGAAAGCAGATGAAAAAAGCTAATCTCCTGCTCCAACTCGGGACAAGTGCATAACCCCAATAAATGTGTAATACAGGGTAGAACATTATTTGACCACAACACATGACAGCTAATGAGGAGTCTGGAGAATTGAAGGGGCTTGTCCTCAAATTCATATTCAGTCCTCTCACAGTTTAGGAGCCCTACTGACCTTTAAATCCTTGATGCTGCTCATCAGACTGACCTAAATGTTCTGTTATCAGCGTTGCCAAAATTTTCTATTGTGAGAACACAACGTGATGCAGCTGCAACGCTACGATACCGCAGTGAAAATGGAGGCTTTCTTCTTGTCGTGGGATACACAACACCAGTGTTGTGGCGGACAACAGAGCATCACAATTTAGTCTGATGATATCTCTACGCTGGTGACCTTTGTGGTATCACCAGTACACAAGATGGAGCACAGCCCTCCATCAGTCGGCCTGGCCTATAGCTGCGCTGCGGGTTAATGATGTCTCAAACCCTCGCCACTTTCTCTGCGTGTGTGGGATGGGATGGTTTTTCACCAGGAGTGATGAGGGCATTAAAGGAGCGTCCACCTCCAGTAATCGCCACAGTGTCTCGATGGGGTGCCACCTACGTGTCAACCCCACCCCCCTCCCACCCCACATCTGCGGCACATCCAATCCCTTGTAAGAAATACGACGCTGACGCTGTCTTAATAGAATGGGGTCCATGTATTGACAGCTTGAGACATGCCCATGAGTCATTATCACAAAGTGGATGGATATGCTCCTCTCTTCTTGCAAATAATGCAGGCTATCAGAGATTGAAGAGGGGTGGAGGGGAGGGTGGGGTAGAGAAATGAACGAGACAGACCATCAGTTCCACAGATTCTCAGGGGAAACATTGCACCCGCTTACCACGATCGAACCCACGGCTGCGAGCGCTAATGCCTTGACACTAAGTGATTAGCTACATACTCCTCCATGGAAACTAAACACCGTTAATCCTCTAATCGATACGAAGGGAACATGACACCCGGCACAGCCAAGTTTGCCTGCATCGTTTCACTCTGCAGGCGGAGTCAGAAAGACACATTTTCACGGAGTTGCTCTCTTTGCTAGAAAGCGTTGTGTGCCGAGGACACACGCCAATGAGAAGATTTGTCCTTTTGACATTTTGATTGAAATGTGCGTCGCTAATCTGCGCTTCAGCCTTCAGGCTTCAGTCAGCCTCCTGTAGGAGATGTGCTTAAAAGAAAAATCAGCAAACACACACCTGAAAAAAGGAAACAAACAACTCAGCAGCTCTCCAAGTGACCCCAATTTTTAAAAGCCTCTGTTTTCTTCTTTTGAAAACCTTGTGGCTTTTTGTCTAAACATGACTAGCTGAGATGCGAGGGCTTTTCACATTTCTTAAGGGCAGAGCAGGAATCACATGCACTATTTTCAGTTTCATGTGTTAACAAGCAGAGGAAACTGCTCACACAAGATTGTTATTCGCTTATTTAGACCTGAGCTGGGATTCAAATACCATGACCTTTTGCCACTGTGTCACACGGGGGAAAAGCAGCGGGGTGAATTCTGTTAACTGGCTTCAAGGCAGACTAGACAATCTACTTTGACTTCATATAATATCTGTCTGAAAGCCTGTAACTTTATTTTAACCTTTAACTCCATTTTCTTTGTTTCTTCTAATGAAAAGCAACATTCCACCTCAAGCCTTCAGCTTTTCTAAATTCTCTGCCGTTTCCATATTAGAAATATAGCAATTAAATTAATAAAATGCATTACTCATACGTTTCAATAATAACCACTTGTAATTTTGTCTTTTCACAAATGAGTGGAGGTAAAGGCCACTGAATTGTTTTTTTTTCTTCAAATCAATTTAACTACAGGGGTTGAGTGATACAGTTATCAAACCTGTAGCGGCTCATATAATCAGGTTGTGTGGCGGCTGAAAGGTGAAGGCGGGAGCTCAGCTGCCCTTTACTGCTGGCTGCCGGTCAGCAGGACTATCTCCCTCCGCCATTTCACTGCCAATTAAGCCGAGAGTCGTGGTTTTGACTTCAGGCCCTGAGCATGCAAGAGGCGCTATAACGGCTGATTAATCTCTGACCAGGCAGCGGTGTGCCACCGTAACTGTGCTGGCGGGTGCCACCTCTTAATGGGCGGGTGCTGCAATCTGAACAGGCCTGTGGGGGACAGAGGAGGAAGAGAAACAGATGTAATTAAAAAGAACTCTGTAGGAAATTAAACTCTGATTGATAAGGTCAACAAAAGGGGCTGTGATGAATACATCAGCATAATGAAAAGTAAACGCAGCAGAGACAGTTAGCCATTACAGCGACCAACAGGCAATTACAGCTACACAGTAAGCTGGGAGCTCGCGCCAGCTCGGAGAGGCTCAGAGATGTCCATCAACAGGTCACTGCGAATTACCGAGGAACATCCCCTCTCTGCCAACGCAGAGGGACGTGTCTCTGGCTTCCTTTTTGTCTTTCCCCTCAACCACTCCATCGATGCAGTGATCTGTGTCTTCTTTGAACCTTGGAGATCTTTGCTAACTTTAATCTTTGCACTCAGCGCGCTTCGTGCTTCACAGAGCGAGCTGACAGGAACCATCTGCCCGGGAGAGGACTTTATTAAATATAAAAGCTTCTAAGTAGATTTCTCATGTGGATACATCGAATCCTCAGGTGCCAAACATTAATTTTGACTTGAGATCCGTTAGACTAATGGGTAACACACGTAGTCTGCAAGCTAATAAAACTGATTTCACAATGCATTTTTATTCTGCTAGTTTATGAAATATATTAGCTGAGGTGAGGATAAACTTTATCTATACAGCTTCATGGATATTGAGGTGTGAGATTTAGTATTATGGAGTTGGAGGACTGACAAGAGACAGAAAAATTGCAGCAGCAGAGGCAGAGATGTCCTGACTTTAAGGCTTTAGCACAAGTCAAGCTCCAAAAACACTGGATTCTACTATTCTTATAATGCAACTAATGCAATGAATTGTTTCTTTCGTCAGACCCTCCCTGACTGCTGAATACCCAAATATTTTTAATAATGACCAGGACAAAATGGTGGAACTTGATCTTGAAAACAGATGCGAGGTGAATCTCTGCTTATTTTTCCATCACACCAGTGTTTCCAATGTTAAACACAACAAGGGAACCAAAGCGAAGATCAAACTGCAACAGCTGCCCAGCTCAGCAAATAAATATGAGAAGGGCTTTTTTCTTTTTTTGTTCTTGCATGCAAGCGAGTTCATTACTCAGTCAGAGCACACAGCAAAGGAAACTGTGTTCCTGCCAAAACACCTGGGTCACAGTGAGGGCCACCCCTCCACAGTCCCTCTCAGGCAGCGACACCCTGACCTCTGCTGTGCTCGATACAGAGCTCCTTCTGCTGTCGTCTCATCTCTGAACAGCGTCTGGAGGACATGCAGTGGAAGCTAAACCCCACACCTTCACACCATCTAAAAAACACCTCATGTCCTCTGGGATGTAATTGAAAATCACGACTTGGCCTGAAAATAATTCACCTGTGGCTCCCTGTTTGGCCTTTTGTGACTGTTATGTTATGGATTTAGTTTCTTGAGATTATGAGCTGCTCGTAGCCCTGGGCAGGGCGAGATAAAAAAGGATCACACGTTGTTGTTTTTTTTTCAGATTTGTCGAGAGCGGAATAACCTCACAATTCAGAAGCTGCCCTGCATTGCCCTAGGTGTGTGTGTGTGTCTGTGAATGTGTAGGTGTGTAAAAGGTAGTATGTAATCCTGTGCATGTCTGTGTGTACGAGTCGTGCTGCTTTTGTGGCCCATGACAGGTTGTGCATTCTGGCCGTGGTCCCAGCGCCTGGTGTGTGTGTGTGTGTGGGGGTTGTGTGGGGGTTGTGTGGTGGCACTCTGCAGGGCGGTGGAGGAGGTTCAGTGGCCGGCTGGAGAGCAGAGCAGAGCTGCAACAGGACCCAGTATTCTGAGCCTCACAAAGCCAAAGCAGCAAGTGCTGACGCTACCCTGCGAAACCACCCAGCGAGCGCTCTGACCGCGGTAAACAAAAAACACACAAACATTCCCAGCTCAAAGACGAAGGCAAGCGGAAGAATTCATAAAGGTGCATTTATAGTTCTGCACTACACAGATTGAGAGAAAACACCGAGAGGAGGCAAGCGCTGCCACATCTATCAAAGTCCGGCTTTATTTGCACCTCAGCGAACAATGGCATTTTTGTTTTGACATTTCTGTCCTCAGCATTGTCCCTGCAGCAAAATGATAGAGCCCAGACAAAGGTCAGGCTTTTATCATGAGCTTGTTTTCCATCCACCTTGGCTGAAGAGCAAACCCCCCCCTCTGGAGTGAGAATAAAGGGGCAAAGAGGAGCTGGAGAAAGAGAGGGGAACGGAAAAGGCACTATACAAATAGCCTGAGTTTGCCTTGTGGTCGGCGACTGAGCAGCAGCGTTACTGTATATGTTGCTCTACTTTCATATGGGGACTTATTAACCTGCAGAGATAGGGAAAAGGCTGACTGCACAGCCACTCTGCTGCTCCGCTACCCCCCACTGCCCCCGGGGAAGAGCGAGGAAAAACAAAGAGAGAGAGATAGGAGTAGGAGGAGGAGAGGTAGGAGTGTTATGCATTGCAAAACAAAAAACAAAAAAGAGCTAAAAGCATCCGACTAAATGACCAAGAGTGGACGTATAGGAGCTGAAAATGCACTTTTGGTGCCATTACCCCCGGCTATCATGACCCCTCTTTATCAAATAGCTTCACAGTCACAAATGTTCCCTCTGTGCATCATTTGAGAGCCATTATCCAGGTCCATTATTGTATGTGCAATTTGAGACATGGCATTTACAGCTTTTCTACTTTTCACACACACACACACACACACACACACACACACACACACACACACACACACACACACACACACACACACTGGGAGCATGTCAAGAGATACACCTACACAGCAAAGTATTAACAGAGCAGCCACATGGATCCAAAACGGTGGATATGTATCGAACAGATGTCTCTTGGATGATGGTGGAAAAGCTATTGAAAATCCATCACACAGTGAATACCACGAAGGTATGGACCAAGTTACCTGATGACCTTGACAATTCACCAGCTAACATTATTACAAATATCACTTATCATGGGATTAGATACTTTAACACTAATTTGGCTTTAATACTTTGCCCCGCAGTGACAGCCGTATTCTTTCAGTTTGTCCTGTCAGTTGAAATAAAATGTTGAAATATCTAAAATACTAGTTGATATTTCTGTTAGTCAACTTACAACAAAAAGAAAACTAAATGCATTGCATTTACTAAACCTGGTACAACACATCTCTTTAATGTGAGATTAATGTTTTTTGTACATGGTCCCTGACAAATAAAAATAAAACACAGCTAAAAAACTAAACAACACCATTGACCTTTTTTTTCTTTAGTTTTTGGGGGAGCGGAGGCATCTCACATTGAGTAGCATCATGACATGAATGTTTAGAAACTTTACCAACTCAGTCAAGTGTAAAAACCATTTGCAATATTTCAGTATTTCAAATGTTTCTATTACTATTTTTTAATTTCTGGTGTTGTGCACTAAGTTTTCTATGCACTATTGCATTGGAAATATACATATGGAGACAGAACTAAAGATGCAGAAAATCAAAATATAAAATGTTAATAAAGTTAATCACTTCTACTCTCTCTTGCTGCTCAGTAAGAGTCTCTTATGTGCAGACGGCCTAAAATGTGTGTGTGTGTGTGAACAAGGAGTCGGCGTATGAGACAAGTTCTCAGGGCTTTTTGATCCCCGCTGAATTTTGTTCTGGCCAGTTTATGTGGCGCCTCAGGCCAGCTGTGAAACAGGGGGTTGAAAACACATTGAGCAAATAAAAGTCTCCGCGGTGTAATCCTTTTAGAATGGCTGAGCTTTTGAAGTGAAGGCCACCGTCTTATGGAACACGAGGTGCACTATGCACGGTAATCTGGTTAAAGAAATGTGTGTGTGTGTGTGATGTCAGGAAGCAACGCCATATAGACACTCCACTTCACACCCACAGCAGCACGACCTTGGCAACAATTTGTCCTCCCGTCTGTTTTTGTAGTTGTAGATTTAGTCGACTTTATCTGTCTTTTCTCCTTTTGTTTTCTATTGATCTTTCCTTTACATTCAGTCTCTTCTCCGTACCATTTCATCACTCACATGCATCCAATCAAAAGCTAACTTCTGTCTGGTCTGTCGCTCTTTTTCATCTAAATGCCTATATACCATTGACACATGCTCTTTTTCTCCCACACACACACTTAGTCCCCGGTGCTCCTATTGTGTTCATGATTCCTCCTGGCAGTCCATTCCCTTTTGCCTCTCTCCATCTTTCTCATATCACTCTGAAAATCGAAGGCAAGTGGGCAAGGAAGTGTGATGAGAGGAGGAGAGTATCTCTGCTGGGACTGTCTTTGGACACGCGAACATGTACGTACGCGTGCACACACACAACGGGTTCATCTCACCTCATCCGGGAGGGAAGGAAAGAGTCTGCAACAAAAAAATAAAAACTAAAACAAAAAAAATCCGTCCTCCTCCCTGAATGCCACTTATTTCCTATGATAGAGACTTGAGAAGATGTTGTAATAGTAGCAAAGGTCACGTGCTGTATATGAAATGCTGCTGAATGACAACAAGGACACAAACATCCTCTATCCGAGATCAGGGACGCATAGAGTCAGACATTTTGCTGACCGAGGGTGTTTGGCGATAAAGGCAGGCGGTTGATGAATATGGTCTCACACCTGAAAACACTCAAGCAAACTCAAATAAAGCCGACTAAACCACATTAGTGTGAAGGACCATTTTCATTGCGTTAATCTGCCAGTCATACAATGAAAAAAAAAGGTTGTCAAAAGTTGTCATTCCTGAGGAGACAGCTGAAATGTGTTGGCAAAGTAAGAGCTTTTCTCCTTTAAATGCACCTTTTCATACTTTGGACGACGATGTCGGTTGTTAGTGTTAAACACCTGCTGCCTGTTGCACCACCTCAGCGTTAGTTTGATCGTACCAGCAGCTCATTGTAGCTAGCTAGCTTCAAACTAAACTAGCTATTGTGTTCGCTGACTTACCCACAGTGATATAGTCACTAACCAGTGACTAAATTAAAGCTGGGGTAGGCAGCTTTATTTTGGTATCATTGGGCAAAAAAATCCATGATAAGCTTTCAGTATATTGTAATTCAAGTGGTCTCCTCATGGCTCTGTTCTCAGGCTTCGTTCCTATTGGCTGTTAACCTCAACGAATGCAGATGCGCGTGCACGGCCGTTCAGGAGGAGATACAGCAGGAAAAGTTGGCATGGCAATCGAAGGTAACTTCATAGCTGTGTAAAAAGCAACTGGTTGACCCGACGAACTCTTGGGCCGGTTCGCTGGCGGTTGTCTGGAGTCAAGGTCAAGCTTGGGTTGCGTCTGATGAGCGGGGTGTAGAACAGAGAGTTCTGGTTCTTCTTGCCTTTTCCAGAAAACTGCCTACCCCAGCTTTAATAGACCTACAGTAGACTGTTAGGCTAAGGACAGGTGACTCGGTGGTTGCCTAGCAACAATTAAAGAAACGCAGGGAGGTGCTCTTTTTTAAAAGTGTAGGCTTCAACAAAAACCTGCAGAAAGTGCTCTGTCTGATCATACAGGTTCTTCAGATATGCAGTAGTACTCCCCACGTCCTGTAAACAGAGTTCCCAGTAGTTTAACTACCATGTAACTAACTTATATGGTGCAAGCAGTTGTAGATTAAGCCCCACATTTTAAACTACACTGTGTTTGAACTTATTATACACATAGCATAATGCATAATGAACAGGCAGTCAAGGACAACACTAAATAACTTGGCTCTGCACTGTGAAGTGTATGTTTACCTTTTACATCATGCTGGGCTGAATCTCTAAACCCAAACCTTGTGTTTCACCTGTCCACCACATTTTATTTCCCCCTTGGTTGAGCTTGAAGCGCTGCATTTCCTGACCGTGAAGCCCTGACTGGGAACCGTGAGAACAGGCCTGGAAGGCAGCGATGTACATGAAAAGGAAAGGTGCTCTTAACCTCCACCACACCTGAAGAATATGCGCCCGATCACGAATAAAATGCGCACCGTCTCTCTCTCTCTCGCACACATCAACACTGGAGCAGCAGCCAGTCGGGCTCGGCAGTTGGATATGCTTTGGACATGTCTGACATACTGACAGCTACTTTCCCTCTGAGGGAGGTGAAGGCAGCAGGAGAGTTTTATCACCCCCCAGAAGACTGATCAAGGAGATAGACATGAAGGCACAGGAACACTTCTGTGTATGTTTTAAGCAGTAATGACACAGAAGGCCTCATGCAACGTACAGCAGTACTTCAATATTTCAGGAAACTGATTTCGGTTCTGGTAAATATAAAAATAAAAGCACTAAAATAAACACAATAGCAGACATTCAGCACACACACCCACAGCCCCCACTTATACACTGCAGGGCAAATAATTATTCTGCCATTCCTCCCACTGACCAGCGCTCTGCATTGTATGGTCTACGTCTGTCTCCTCGGTCCAGCCTGCCGCATGTGGCACTTCATTTAGGGGGTGAAAAAAAAACAACACATTACAATCAATCCACTCAACCTGTTTTTAACCCAGCCAGAGTTCAAGTGGCAACTTTTTATTTCCATTATACTGAAGAGAATGAGAGCGAGGGAGGGGGAAAAATAACACATTGTTGCCTGTAATTTTCGGAAAAGTTGCACTTTGTTGTTTTGTGCAGGAAATTAATTCAGGTGGAAAACACATGGGGCTTCAGTGGATTAAGCCTGGCATCTGTTTGTGGTGTATTATACTGTAAGCGCCCTGAAAAGGCACCTGCCTTGTAATACAATGTAAAACAAGCTTCCGCCATTTCACAGCACTGAGGCAAAAGGATGTTAAGCCCCCTCTCCACCCCCCCCCCCCCCACCCCCCCACCCCCCCACCCCGACGTTTTGTCTTATTTAGCCTTGAGATTTGTGTTTTTACATGTGGAGCTGGTAAATAAAAAAGCCGGTAGCCAGAAATGGAACAGCGTTGGCTGGTGAGTAACGGGAGAGTCCGCAGTACGTATGAGGGAAGCGTTTGGGCTGTTATTGTTGCTCTGCACTGTGTTGGTGGCCTTGACTTGAAACAAAGAGCCTCATCAGCAGCCAGCGGATCAACAATCCTCCACACAGATGAGCGTATGTATGAACTGACCCATTGTCGGCACCTGCAGCCATTAAGATGAAAGAAGTGATGGTTTCAAAAGAGGAACACAGCGGTGAACTGGAGGCAGCCTTAGTGGGTTCATTCATTGGCTGTCTGACGCCATCTCTCTGGGGAATAGTGGTTCTCCGGGAGCTATGAGGCCAGACGTGCCACCCACACACATAAATACTGGAAACACTCACACATATAAAGAAATTCCTTCATTCAGATCATGAGAGAAAACAACACACCACACGCACGTCAATAATTCCAATGTTTCCAGTTCCAATTATTTGGACACTTCAATCAAATCTTTCATACAGGTTAGGACACTTTAAAGTCCTTTACAGGTAACTGACAAATACACAATAAAACACTGAGAAACTGAAGCACACAAAAATAAAATATAGAGATAAAAGAAAAGCTACACTACACATACATTTTGGAAAACACTTGAGCAATGTAATATCGAGGAGTGTGAGTATTTATTTTTAGATTTATTACACCTTTAGACTTTAAACATCTGGAAACATGGCAACGTCGCTACAACGCGGTTTGACGGTGCAAGAAACAACAAGCAGACAGTTTGTAAAACAGTGGTTCCCAACCTGGGGGTCGGGACCCCCATAAGCGGAAACCTGATGGATCGCAAGATAGGAAATGAAAACAAAACTTTCCCACCTACTGTTGGCTATTTTTCTTGTTAGTCACTCAATCGTTTTAACTTGTCAGAGCTCTAAAATGATTCCAATAAAACAAGGAAGACAACCTCTTTTTGGTCACAAACAGAAGACATTATGCAGCTGGTGACACAGATTTGCAGGTAGATTGTTCTACATTTTAAAGGGTCACCAGCTAAAAGGGGAGGTAAACTGTGTGTGCCAAGTGTGGTGTAATGAACCATCGTGAAGATAAACAAGATCATTAATGAGCGATAGCTATGTTTGAGGGTACACAAAGTTAAATATTATGAAGACCTTGTCCTTCTACATCTGGAATGTTTCAGAGACCAGTAGCTGCAGAGTCGGAGAGAGGCTGTGCCGCAGATATAAAGGCCTCAGCCAGTGAGAGCACAGAGGCTTAGCTGCTACTTATACTGCACTCTATGAATAGTCCCACATATGGCATGTGGCTCTTTATCCCACATGACCAGTTGGCTGGCTAAGAGGCCAATCATTCCTGACCCACTGCTACAGACGACCGGGTGGGTGGGGTAGACAGACAGACACCAACAGAAATGAGTGGGGCCGTCAGCCTTTGAGAGGATAACAGACTCTGTCAGTATGGTTATGGAAAAACAACATATTTATATCAAGGAAACACATTCGGACACAGAGCGGCCTTCGGGTGGCCTCTTTCACTCGTGTCCATCTGATCAAAAGTGTGAGGAAACTGTTAGTTACTAAAAAGTGCGCATGCGCCGACGTGCATGCAGCCTGTTACAGTCGCTCCTGTTTGTTTTCGTCTTTTTCTTACTTTTTCTCCTTTATTTCTTATTTAACTCAGAACTTTTTTACAAACTTTTAGTTCTAAATTATGCTACTTTCTACTCTTGAATGGGAGCACCGGTACTGTACAATTTCCCCCCGGGGATCAATAAAGTATTTCTGATTCTGATTCTGATTCTGATTAGCATGTCTGGCTTCCTCGACACAGTAGTAACTTAGCGGCCAAGGACCACATCATCAATCATCATCATCATCATCATCATTTGTGGTGTTACAGGTTAAGTAGAAAAATATTAAGTAAAACCTGTTCATGACTAGCACCACTTTGTAGCATTTCCCCACAGTGTGGAAGCCAGTCCTGGACGCTAGCCAAGAGAGCGTTACGTTTGCCAAACACATCAGTTAGTCCTCATCCTAAAAAGCCTTTTCATGTCATGTGTAATGTGAAACCAGTAAACAGTTAGCGAACAGTCCATGGGTTGCACCTGTGATGATTTTGGCAGGTGAAGCGATCTTTTTTTTTTTTTTTTATGTGTTTGCTCTCAATTTAATTACATTTTTGAAGATTTGCATTCACTTTGACATGAAAGAGTCTTTTTCTGTTGATCAGTGTCAAAAGAGCAACAGCGTGAAGATAATTCAAAACAAGAAAGCACAAAGAAGTCCACGGGGTAAACACTCATTCTGTGTATAAATGGTGCTGTTAGACCCAATGCTGTGTTTTGCCATTTTTCCACCCTCTCCCTTTTCTTTGCCTCCGTCTTTACTTTCAAACTGAGACTCACATTCATTCTTTGCTATTCACGACTCCCAGATTATACAAAAAGAATTGCCCGCAATCCCATTACAGCCCTCCGAGCTCCAATCCAAACGGCGCTGATTTGAATGGCTTCACTTTGGGTTACACCCATCTCAACCTGGTTCCAATTATTTTGCTGAGTCGATGACGGGTCAACAAAGGCAATTACATCCTGGCGGCTTTAGGGAGCTATTTTCAACACAGAACAAGGAGTAATTTAATTTAAATAGCTATGATTATTGAAATGTCCTTTACTGCCAGTTTGAGCAGTTTAAATGTTTTATAATTTGACAGCCACTATTCATTTGAAATCCCGACTATTCAGTGCCGCACTCGGTACAAAAACACAGAAGAAAAGATGAATTCTAAATAACTTTAGGTAAGAACTCCTTAAAGGGAAACCCCCCCCACCACCACCACCACACACACACACACACACAGATAAAGAGGAAAAACGGCGAAAATCTAAAACTCTCAAACTAAACATGAAGATTGATCACACTAATGCATCTTTCTTGTGGCACAGCAGAGACAGCTCAGCATGTTCTTCATCATTCACAATCAATGGAAAATGTCAGAGCCGAGAGTCTGGATCTGCCAGTGTGGAATAGCACTACGCCGGCTTCAAGACTCGGCTGACAGAGTGCCGAGAACATATGTATTACTTACAGTTGCTACTGTCTAGTAATCAACTGCAGAATGCCTGTGTTGTCGAGTGAGTGATAAATTGAACTGAACACCACGAGGGAAAAGGAACCTATTGTGGTATAATCAGCCCAAATGATATTTGGTTATGAAAAATGGCTTTAATCTGGAGCCGGCGCCTGCATAATGGAGCACAGCCATGCGTAGTGTGAGGCTTTGGTTTGGCGAGGCTATCACCTGACACTGGCCATTTGCTAGTGTCGTGGCTGCTGAGGAAGATGAACGTGTTTGCAGACATAATTAAGCTTCTTCAAACAGCCAAACTCTAGATTTAGAGCACATTAGGATCTGAGCTGGCATCTTTCAACACGTTGGGGAAACTGCATGTATCATTTCATGACAGTCTTATTGTCCTGCTGTGACCTAACCATGAACTTCAACACAAACCTCCGGGCGACCCCCATAACAATGTTTACAGCCACCCCTATAACGAGAGAGTGCAGGATAACCCACGCTGATGACCTTCGTGGAAATAAAGGAAAGTCCTTGCACCTTGCAGTAGTATCCATCACCTACTGCAACGAAGTGACATAACCCATTCTCCTGGCAGCTCTGTAACTATTTTTACAGCCAGCACCATAACACAGTTCGCATACTGTATCCCTGGCCCAGGTCTGGCCCAGCTTGACACATCTGCTCCCATCCACAGAGTGTAGAGCCGCATCCATCAGTATTCTCTGGGCGGTCTGGTCCCTATGAATATTTGAGCTGCTCGCAGACTCGCCACCAAGCTCAGCGTAAAGATGCTGGCTGCAGTTCAAAGGCCCCTGAGCATCAAAAGGAATACAGGGCTGAAACGAGGGGAGACAAGGGTGTGCAACGCCAGGTTGCAGAGGGGGTAAGGTGCAGGAAAAGCCCAGTTAAGATTAGTGACAGGGCATTACAATAACATGGAAATGATAATAATCCTTGCCTGTGTGTGTTGTTTCCCTCTGATCTGAAGCTACATGAATCACACCAAAGCTCTTGCAGTTGTAAATAACAAACGGGAATACATCTCATTGGCAGCTGATGAAGATTTAACCGAAGTCAGCACAGTCATCTCTGGGCTTGCAGTCAGTGGTTGAGTATTCATCAATCATCTTGTAGCTAAAGCGCTGATCCGTAGTCAGTTCAGGTCATTCAGGTTAATGTGAGTACAATGATCAAAGTCAGTCAGTCGGTGATTCCAGCTCAGCAATCCTCATCTGTAAAAACTGGATAAATATCAGCGAACGTGCTCGTGGTTAGAGGCCTGCTGCGTGGGCTCATCAGAATTGTGTAGCGGTGCATCTACTACACACACACACACACACACACACACACACACACACACACACACACACACACACACACACACAGAGTTGATTAGAGAAAGGTTCTTCTGTCTCCTCTGCTGTTCATACAGCTGCACATTCAGTACGGCTGCAGCTCTATCTCTCTAACATAAATCCAAATATCGAATCAAACAAAGTGTTGAAGCAAGAAGGTGTGGTAGGTTGTAAGGCGGCACTGGTGGCTGATGCATCGGGTGACACGTGTAGGGTTTTCTGTGAGTGTGTGTGTTTGTGGTCCACATGTGAAAAAGACATAATACCCACAGCTTCACTGACCCTCCCTCTAATTTGTGTTGCCCACTCACAGTTTTGTGGGCAGCAGCGAGGAAATTTAAACAAAAAAAAAAAAAGAAGGAACTCTGTCCTTCATTCTCGTTACTGGCAAAATAAATATATTACAGCTACGCATGATCAGACTGCAGTGAGGGAGAAAGAAGGGAAGAGCGAAGGGAGAAGAAAGAAGTGAGAGAGAGAAACACTCTCATCCATTTTTCATGGCTCCTCGCTGCAGCTGAACCTGCTGGACCGGAGAGAGAGAGAGAGACAGGTGAATGGGAGAAAAGAAGGGAGGCTTTTTTTCTCCAGACAAGCTAATCTTCACTCTTTTTCCTTTTTGGTGTCCTCGCATGTTTACTAAACTTCACGGAGAAGGCCAGACGGAGGGTTTTTTTGTTTTTTTTTTCTCAATTGATGCAGCTCCTGCAAGGTTCTTCTGCTTCTTGTAAATTGATCAAGTCAACTGTCCACTGAAATTCAGATCTCTGCTTTTGACTACTTGTAATTCTATGAAGCAATCAATGATCTCTCAAGAAAAACAGCTTGGCTGTTCAGTTGAGCCAATGCCGAGAGCTGTGTAACAAGTGTGAACCATGTAGCATGTACAAGCTGTCCACAATGTCAGCATCTATGCATTTTACATATACACGATTCAGTCTATTGAGTGTGCAATGTCAAGCTGCTGTCAATCGTGCTTCGACAAACCACCCCGAGGGCGGGTTTTGGAGGTCATGTTGGCAGGAAGTCAGTCATCAACGAGAGCCTGCAGCACTGAAAGCAGAACTATAATCCAATCAATTCCTCATAACTGCTCTTCATTAATTGTTCAAACTAATCTGATTACAACGATGGAGGCCACAAGACCTGCAAAATGATACTATCCGATTAAAATCTTATGCATTAGTCATACACCTGTACTCATTTTTTTATCCTTTTCAATATCTTGCTATCTTCCTTTCAGTGCTGGAGTGTGTGTGTGCGTGTGTGTGTGTGTAATTGGAAATCTGGATAACCTTTCAGATGATAATCTTTTCCCCCATGACTCACACATTTCCCCTGCTAGATTATGCTAATGCAACATTTGAGCCACTAGCAGTCAATGAGAAAGAGACGACGGGCCCGATTTTTTGTGAATCGCTGGTGCATGACGCCAAACACAGTTGATAAAAACAATTTGCAATGTGCAAAGCGAACAGGAGGTGGTAAGTCGAAGGGAGGTCGAAGATATGTGTAGTATGAATGTAGTACTGGGAGGTATATATTAGCACCGGTCCAGTCAGAACTTCTCATTTAAAAGTAAAACATTGCTTTCTGACAGTTTTGTATTGAGGAGGCTCCAGCAACTCCAACACTGTGCCGCTAGTGTGGCTGTTGACTGTCTTGTTCCACTACCATAATATTGCACTCTTCAGCCATAGTTTGTTGAAGTGTAAGCTGGACGCCTATAAACAACTGTAATGTAATGTTGGATGAAGTGTCCTGTAGCTACAAGTGATTAATAAGTTGGCAATCAGTTTGATTTAGCTATGTTTTCATAAGACAGTAATGCCACTAATTCCACAACTGTGACAGATAAAATCTGTTTTAGTTACTTCAGGTGCAAAACATGTTGGAAATAAGGAGATGCAGGCATGCAGTTGTTGTGGCCCTGGCAACTTTGGATAAGACATGGAATTTATGGACAGGTGTTTAATAATGTAAAGCTGGGAGAATGGGAAATGTCCTCACCACCTGTCGAACCTAAGGCCAGTATTTACTTTCTTTTTAGCCCTGGCTTGGTTGACCAACTCCTGAGATTTATATATGCCGCTTTTTAGCTTGAAAGATTTTCAAGTTTCTTTCTCCAGCCAGACATTTAATTTGCATGTCTGCATTTTTGCCTTGGTAATACCATACAGTTTGGCTAATTACAAACTGAGTTATAGGTAGTTGAAAGCTGCAGGGAGCTGTAGAGTGTTGATTCTCAGTGGGATTCAGAGAACTAGCAACTCTTAAGTACAGGGAGTCCATGTTCATGCCAAAAATATTCCTATGTAAAGCTTTAACATTCAAAAAAATACCAACACCACTTCCTCATTTAAATGCAACACCCATTTCATTGTGACACCCCTCCCACCCTTGCGCTACACCAGGTGTGTGGGGCACGGAAATACCAAACGAACAGGCAGGTGCGTTTCAAGGTCACTAAAATGCCACCATGGCCTACATCTGCAGTCTTTGTGCAGCTACGAAACTACAGCCCAAACATGAAGAGTGATTAAAAGAGAGGCTACAGGATGTGTAACGCACATGAACATGTAAGTTTATCTGCTGTTTCTAGTGTTTCTCTGAGCAGCGGTATCTGTCTGTAGAGTGTGCCCATGCATAACCATATAAGCCGTCCATCTGTGTGCATATGCACACCCCGAAATGTAATAGTTTAATTATATACTGATTGCGCCTCAACATCTTCCCCTCATCCCCTCTCCTTTCCTACTTCCACCATTTTCCATATTACAAGGCCTCTTGTTCCTTATTAATGACATGCATTAAAATGGACCCATCACCCCTCCCCCAACCCCCGGCAAAATGTATTCCCCTGAATTATAAGTCATCACATAGAGTTCATTCGCTGCCTGTTACTGACAGTGTATTCATATTGTCCTCCACTTCAAATTCTGCGGGCATCGCCGCTGCAACTTTCACACTGCAATACATGCGATTCCCCAAGGAGCCTGACTACCAGTTAATCACTAGTTAAAGGAAACAATTTGTGTGGCGACTAGATGAATGGTACACTTTGTGGTTTAACACTTATGTAGTGCAATTATTGCTCAAGTTACGCGACACAATGGGATAAATTCAGCCAAAGAAGCTCACAGTTAAGTAAGAACCTTTAAAAGGTACTCCATTCTACCCTAACTAGGCTGTAACAACCTTGAAAGTTTCAAGCCATTGAGATTTCTACCCTGTGTGATTCACTGTGGATTTACCCTTTCATTCGATATCTTCACACTTTAGCTGCAGTTTTAATCTCCCATAATCCTTGAACACACCAATGACTTTCAGTGACATTACATGATGGGAAACTTGTGTTAGTTTGCATAGATAACTGCCATACTGTTAACATCCTTCTCATGGACGTTTGTGTAAGTATTTTATAAGCTTTGTTTGCTTTAGGTTCCGTTGCTAACACCAGCAAGCAAGCCGCCTCATCAAATATGACTGTATTTACCTTCGAAGAGATGAAGCAAGACAGGTGGGGATGATCAGCTTCCCGGCTGATTAGCTGCAATGCGATCTTACTTTCAAATGAGCCGAGGCTCAATTAATATGTAGGAGACTTAACAAAATGTGTACTAAACTGTAAGTAAGAAAAGTTGGTCAGGCGTTGGAGCCTCAAGGATTTCTGAAAGTCACACATAAATATTGGCTTGCCAGTTTTTGAAGATGGCGTGGGAGATATGTTATGCGGCACAAAAGACCGATGTTGTGATTACGAGAAAAGTTCCATCTTATCTCCAGGTATTTTTCTATGAAGAAAACAAACACCTCATCTTGTTTTTCTTTCCTTTTTTTGTTATTAGCCCCCCCCCCCCCCCCCCCCCACCCCACCCCCTTGCCCCTCCTCGTCTTTAATATCTCTCCCTTTCTCAGTAGCCGTTCCACACTGTCAGCCAATTGCTGCCTATCTGCGGCCCAAAAGTGGCTGTGCTTGGCTGATTCTACTGATAAGAGACTGAATGCCTGCTGTCCACAAAGGAGGAGGGGGAGGCGAGGGAAAGGGGGAGAGAACGGGGGGGTGGAAAACCGAGAGAGATGGGGAAACTGAGAAAGGATAAGAATAACAATTGCTCTTTTGGTATTATTTGTAAAAACCCATCTGGGTTGGTGTTTGGAGACCTAAGGAGGAAGACACTGTCACATGTGTAGACTCACCTCCACTGTATATACTGTACATTAAATTATGTTCCAGGGATGTTTAAAAGAGTCCCTGTGAGGTACTTGACTTGTCAGAAAGGAGAACTACTCCATAAAAAGTCCTTTTTTTCTTCCCGGTCAGGGGCTGCTGATACTGTATCAGTGGAGGATGATGAATCATTTGCATTTACATCAAATGGTGATGAAGGGGGGGTGGTAGAGGCAGTGTGGGACAGAATGAGGGAGGGTTAAGGTCAAGTTGTACTTCATAGAGGAGACACTAATCTCCTCTGGGGAAAGAAAGGGAGCTACCCTGTAAAGAGTAGAGCTGGAGGAGGGGTGAGGGTGGGGGAAGATGAACATAGTGGAACCATATTTAACTGCTGGCAGTGGAGCAGATGTGGGAACGGAGTGAGGACGGAAGTCTTTCCGTGTCCGTGTTTCTAATGCACACATATAGACACAATAAACGAAATCAATAAATAACGAAAAGCCACGAGATTTAAAGTTACACACATCTGCACACAACACTCGTTGCCAAGTCCACAACCTCAAAACACCATTTACACGTAGAAAGTTTTCCATTTGCTACTTTTAGGTTCATGATTTTCTGAAAATTTGCCATCCGAAACACTGAAACAGTTGCCTGGGTCCGGACCTTTGAGTCCGTACACTCCACTGAGGGGAGGGGGGGGACTAACAGCGTTGTTGTCAAGCGTTGTCAAGATTTAGCTGTTAGTCTCTAGTGATTTATCCCCCCCCCCCCCCCCCCCCCATGGAAATCAGTTAGAGTGGAGGCAATGTCAGACTGAAGATGGAAATGGAGTCTAAGTTTATCGAGTTGACAAAATGGAAAAACACCTAAATATGAATATTAAACTTCAAACTAAAACGCTTGGTTACGCTAAGAGAAAGATTGTGGTTACGATTAATAACAACACAAATCGCAGGCATGTGATGGACTGCTGTCATGGCAGCAACTGGATCAAAAGGCACAGGACCGGAGAGGACGGAGGGCTTTCATCGACGGCCCACGTTCCTTCGGGAATACAAAGCCGACAGTCTGACATGCTACATGCTCATCCACCACCCCGACCTCCTCTTCTGCCTTTGTGTCTCAGTGCGATTGTTCTGTTTCATTATGAAGTTATAATACCAGCGTTGTCACCGATACATCCTCAGCCTCTTTTGTTGAAAAACTATATAATGTGACTCAATCAAAGGTCATAAATGCTACTTAGTAAAATATATAAGTAAATATAATACGATTACTGTAATTTACTCACTAGGCAACACGGAAAGTAATCCAGTTATTCTCCTGTACTTTTGTAAAGTTCATAACAATCTCTGTCGTGCCAGTTTCATGTTCAGACTTTGTCTTCTGCAGACAGGAGTAGCATTTCCTCTTTATTTCTCTCATTGTTGCCGATGCACAGCTGGTTAAACACGGAGCTTAACCTTTTTAGTTGGAGCGAGGCATTATCAGGTATTATTTGTAAAAGAATGAGGTTCTTCTGGCGTCAGTTTCACAAGATGCTGGTGACAGATGGCTGCTATGGACAGCTGACCAGAGTTTCACAGCACATTGACACAGGTTTGAATTTGTATGTGTCATTGCATATTTCTGTCATTTTCTTCATAATGCAGAAACTGTTAATGAATTATACTGTATTTGTTTTTCCTTGTCTACATAGCGAGACCAGCATTATCACATTTATTCACTTTAGAGAGCATTTGCCGAAAACCTCAGTTTTGGAGAGTGGAAAGCTGCAGTTTACCGTGGATGGAAAGCTAAAATGAAGAGAAAAAAAAAGAGGTGTTCAGATTTATCCACATCGTTGTGAACACGGTTGAAATCTTGAAAGAGATTAAGCTTTCTGTTTGAACTGCAACCCTGACTTTGCCTCCTCCGTGTTGGCCAGCCAACACAGGGTTTACCAGGAGGTTTGTACACAACCTCTGGTTGAGTAAAGATCATAGAAACACAAACACACACACACACTCTCACAGAAACGGACCAGTGTGCATGCTGTGAGCAGTCTGTGCCCTTTGCTGTAACTTTCCTGCTGTGCTACACGAAGACCAATGCTCTTTTCTCTCCCCATGTCCCTCAGTGCTCACACATAGTGATCTCTTTAATCACTGCCAAGACATCAGATCTTTATTTATCAGACGGACTGCATTGGATGTCTTTACTCAGTGTTTGAAGATCAAATCCTCGGCCCACGGCGACAGATTTCTGCAAACCGGAAACTTAAATCTCCTATCAAACGTGAACGTGCAAAAGTGAATATTGCTATAAGGTAGTGATATGTTGCCCCAGTTAGCGGAACGGAATTAAAATTTATCAACGAGCATTTCATTTTCAGGCTGAAAACGCAAATGTTTCAGTCATTCAGTCATGTTCCTGCTGATGCACAGAGCCACAGCCCCAAAAAAAGGGGAAAAAATGAGGGAACGCTTGAATAATTTTTCAAGTTAAGCTCTGCAATGGCTCGGATACACAGTCTTTCATCCTGAGACGTTTGCCGTTGTAGTGCATGACTTGTTTTTGCTGTGGAACTTTGTGTGCGTGTTAATGTGGGGTGAAAGTCTGTGGTTAGATTAAAAGGCCAGTCGCACTGATGTCAGCTGTGTAACAATCGTTTCCATGTTATCATTATGGAAACTTCTCATGGAGTGCTGTGCATAAGCTCCCTCTAATCGCCATGGAGACCAAAAGTAGGAAATGGAGGAAAACTGCTTGATTTGGCTTTAATTGAAGAAAGAAATAGCCCATATCATCATCATTATTATCATCCTGCTCCTCATAGTCATCAAGAACATCATGTTGCAGGAAATATGTTCCCAACGTATACATGCATTCCAATGCATACTGTATACCATTTCTAATCAATATGAAATATTACTTATTAATGTATCATGAATGAATGCACCTTTTGAAGCTCACAAATCATGAATAAATAATAAATAAATGAGGAAAAGGGGATTTCTTGTGCACGTCTCCTGGTCCGGACTGGTCTTTATATGACCAGAGAGAGCCGTGTCCGTATCCTCAACAGGAAGTATAATTCAGTGGGTATTGAGCTCTGCCAGGGTTGCCCCTTGTCACTGATTCTGTTTGTGATCTTCATGGATAGGATCTCAAGGTGCAGCCGGGGGAAGGAGAGTATTTGGTTTGGGGACCTCAGAATTGCTTCTCTGCTCTTTGCAGATGATGTGGTTCTGTTGGCTTCATGAGACCACGACCTTCAGCATGCACTACGATGGATTCCTCCCTCTGGGTTGGGGGTGAGTTGCTGCCCCAAGTGAATCTTGAGGTCTTGTTCACAAGTGAGGGTAAAATGGCTTGCAAGATCAACAGGCGGATTAGTGCGGCGCACCAGCATTAATATTGGCGTTAATTATTGTGGTGAAGAGAAAGCTGAGCCTAAAGGCGAAGTTCTTGATTTACCAGTTGATCTACGTCCCGACCCTCACCTGTGTTCACGAGCTTTGGGTAGTGGCCGAAATGAGTTCTCCACAGGGTAGCTCGGCTCACTCTTAGAGACAGGGTATGGAGGTCAGACATCCGGAGGAAGCTCGGAGTACACAACCATGTCTTCGCATCAAAAGGAGCCATTTGAAGTGGTTCCGGCATGTGATCAGGATGCCCCCTCTGGAGGATTTTTGGGCAGGTCCAACTGGTACGAGACCCTGCAGTAGACCCAGAACACACTGGAGAGATTATTTATCTCCCCTGGATCCCTGAGGAGAGGGATGACTGGACTACCTTGCTTAGCCTGCTGCCACCCGGCCCGGCCCCAGTTAAGTGGCAGAAAATGGATGTCTCCTCCAGTGCTAGTAAGATGAAGACTGAGGCTAAGTTGCCTTCAGGTCTTCTCATTTTCATTAAGCTGCTGCCTATCAGCCAATTAGGTTGTAACTAATCAATTAAAATCCAATCATTGTCAAGCGCCATAACCAATCAGCTTTATGATGGAAGGTCTAAACATCAGCGCAATGCCTTTGCCTGTTTCTGTAGAGATAAAAGAAGAAGGAGGGTGAGGAAGGAGAGGAGAAAACAGAGAGGTCGCTCCCAAGGACCGGTAAAATGTAGTGACGAAGATAAGAATCAAGGCTAAAAACAGCCTTGATGAATATGGTAATGAAGGTACACACAAGCGTTATCAAATTCTCTCTCACATGCTCAATAGTCTTTTTTGCAAATTACCTCCTTTTTTTCCCTTTTAACTCTCACTTTGTTTCCAAGACGTGATGTCGCCAAAACTTTGAAGAAACATGGTAAATTTAGGGTGGTCCTATGGCTTTAGCAACAGTGTGTAAGATCAGAGGCTTTAGCAGGACACTGATCCCCAACATGCCGGCTCACATGGCCAGACACTCCAAGGAAAAGTATCAGCTAAATGTCTGAAATGTAAAGTATAAAGAAAATGAAAAGAAATTAGACATACAAAGGAGTTCAAAAAGAAACAACTTTACGATTGTTCTCCGCTCATTGCATGGAGGCCGGCTCGGATGTGGGCCGCTTTGATTGTTCTTAACGAGATTAACGTTTCGAGGATCCCTAACGAGGCTGCGCTGTTAGAGAAGGCAGATCAGATAAGAGCAATGTGGGGAAGATTAAAAAAGAGAGAATTAAAGAATAAAGGCGGGAGAAAGACAGAATGAAAGCAAAAATAAAAAATTGGGGTTTTGTTTAGTCTATGAGCTAAAAAAAAATGTGTGTATTTGGAATTGATAATAATAAATCAAAAGGTAGTGTTACACTTCAGGACGCTCCGTCTTCGCTTTCATAGCAGTCAATTATATTTTTGTAAGGAAAGCATCAATGCGGCATGCCGGGAAGTGTTAATGCTCAAAAAAGGAGCGTGTGTGTGTGTGTGTGTGTGTGTGTGTGTGTGTGTGTCATTAGACCCAGTGAGAGAGTCTATTAGGTCGGTGGGAGTTGTGAAGGTAATCCCCTTGATACCTCTGCTGCAGAATCACATCACTTTCTCTCTCTTTCTGTCTCTCTCTCTCCACATCCCTCTATCATTTTGTCTCATCACTGCAGCAGCCTAATGATGATGAAGCTGTGGACTCAGCAAAGGAGTCAGAAGAGCATTACCTATGTTGCACACACACACACACACAAACGTCCTGTGTAATGGTTCTGGGGTGAGGCAGTGGGTTTATGCTTTAGCTATCAGTACAGCCTAATAGCTCAGTTAGAGCAACGGTGATTGGTATGGTGTGTAATTCGCTTTTGGGTGTCTTTTGTGTGGCATGTGTGTGGAGTGATTCATGCAGCAATGGGCACAGAGGCCTAGCTGGCTAATCCTCAGTGCTATTGTTACGGGTTCGACGTGAACTTAAAGTAGTAGCAGAAGAGAATCAATTCATCACTCTGGACATAGGAACAGAAAATAAGCTGCAGTGGAAAAGGGGAGGAGACAAAAGACAAAAGACAGACAACCGGAGAGGCAGAGTGGTTAGGTGAGGTGAGGTGTGA